>NW_009195797.1:0-60067 GCF_000690835.1 Fulmarus glacialis | reverse complement strand
CTTTCCCTTGGCCCTAATAGCCCTTGGAGTCCCTGTGGAAGCAGGCTGAGCAAGGGAATGCTTTCACTAGTTCCAGAGGTGGAGTAGAAAGACGTATGTGGTTCCTGCTCAATGAGAATTTGCCTGAGACCAAACTTAGTGAGGCACCCACAGACGAGCTGGACCACTGAAGTCTTGTGCATTGGATTGTGCTTTTCCTCCCTTCAACCCTCTACCCCATGTAACTGTTTCCTGGAGGCTCTAATCATGCACACTGGTTAATTGGCTAAATATGTTGCTTCACAGGCTGTGTATTGTGCTGGCCTGCTTTAGC
The DNA here is from genome assembly GCF_000690835.1 of Fulmarus glacialis. Classification (NCBI taxonomy): domain Eukaryota; kingdom Metazoa; phylum Chordata; class Aves; order Procellariiformes; family Procellariidae; genus Fulmarus; species Fulmarus glacialis. The sequence goes on along the minus strand of NW_009195797.1, from coordinate 59,754 downwards.
AACTTTTTATGGTTTCATCATGTCCCTTTTAGGGGAGGGGGATGACCTGTGGCTAAGGGCAGGTTTTCGGCTCAGGCTCTGCACTGTGCCATGTCCCGGCTGTGCATTGATCACGCCCCCTTCCCATGCCTCAGTTTCCTCATCCCTTCTGGAGCAATAACAGTCCTGATTCATCTCAGAAGGAACTAGAAAGGCTCGTTCATTAGTATTAGTAAATGCTTCGAGGTCTCCAATAGATAGATAAGCCACTGCTATCCTCTGAGTTGTTTTTCCCTCTCCACCCCGTTCATAATGATCTGGACTGTCTCTCGAAGTCTGGAGTAGAAGGAGGTTGATCTCAGCTCAGTTTTTGTTTTTACCTTTTATTAGCACAACTCTGACAGTTCAGGGTCCTTGCATGGGCATAGAGAACATAGTCTTCTATTGTTTCTGTGGTCTGGAACAGAACTGCTCTAGACACAAAGCAGCAGCCCAGGGTAATAAGGGAAGACAAAAATTTAATTAAAAAGAAAGAAGAAAGAAAAGAATTCTCTTTTATTGCAAAAAATAGAAGGGCTGAGGAGCCTGTTGATGTTTGTCAGTGTAGTTAAGTAGGTCTGTTATTGCCAGTCTGAGCCAGCCTCAAAAGATTTTTAACTTCATATAATCAACCAAAAGTTCTTGTGATTCTGTGAATCTAAGGTCTTTGGCCTGTGCTTCTCATACCACATTCAGAGATGTAGCTTAGACACCTGTACAACCACTTTCCCTCAAGCCATTCTCCATTTGCGCCAATGAGTCTACGTTGGCAGTACTCACTTGTGAAGAAATGAGAGTGTCAAGTTTGGAGATGGCTTGGCCATTAGTATGGGTAGTGTAGATCCTCTTAGATCTCCTTACCTGCAGGTTGAGTGGCACCAGGAGGATCGACGAGGGTCCAAGCAAGTGTGAGGAAATCAAGTATGTGAAAAATTCTATGGATGTCTTGATAATCTCCTTCCTTCCCCCATCCCAAGGAGGCAAAAATCTTTTGGGGAAGCAATGTCAGGATTCAGCTCTAGGGGAAAGTGCAGTTCCTTCAGCTTCCCTACATCTCCTTGGGAAGCTGGAAAGGAGAAGGAAGGAGAAAACTGGAGGGTTGAAACATAGAGGAAATCAAGGTCCAGTGGGTCCTGAGACCAGTCACCTCCTGTTGATCTTTTCTGAATGCTTAGTGCTCCTGCAAGTGAGTCCCCTGAGATGACGAGGAGCGTTGAAAGTACCTCAGTGAGATCAGATCTCTTGGGCCAGGAGCGTTCTTTAATTCTTGAATGTTGTGGTGCAAAAAGAAAAAAAAACATCCCTCTTACTGGCTTTTCTGTCCTTGTCTTTGAAAGATGTAGCAGGACTCAGGTGTATAATCAGGTCCAGACAATGAAAGGTACGTTCAGAGCGAGTGTATGTCCAAATGTTCATCCCCCTTACTTTGAGTATTTATTTAGTTGTTTTTCTTGTCACTTTTCTATGACCTTGAGCAAACTAGGTGTTTCGGCATTAAACACAAAAGTTTGCATTAAAACGGCGGGGGGGGGCGTGGAGGGAGCCATCTTTTTATGCTAACCAATCTATTTTGGTCTGAAAATGTCTTTCAGCAGAATTTCACATCTGTGAGGAGAGTATTTAAGGGAAAAAAAGATTTAAGTATGTATCATTTTTTGATCAAGTCAAAGATAAAGAAATTCTGACTTTCCATTTTATTGGGAATTGCTAACTAGTGCCAACTTGCTTTGCAATAGCTTTGGAGCACTTCGTATTTTCTCAAAGCACTGGATGACTCCAGGGATGGATACAAAATCTCAGTTGCAAGGAGAGGAGAGAGACTGCCACACATCTGAGATGCAGGAGGCCTAAGATGCTGCTCTCTGCGGTGCCACGCGCTGCTTCTGTGACCTTGGGGAAGGTGCATGGCATTTCTGCAGTAGGATTTCCCCATTTGTGAGCTGAAGAGGGGACAATTAATGTATTAGTGATGTTGCGAGGATAAACATAGACAAATCTATGAAACGCTGCAGTGAAATGGTCATCAGGGCTGTAGGCAGGGCTGAGCTGAGGTTTTGAGAAACTGCTGTGGCAAAGATTCATTCCTGTCTTCTGGAGGCTTGGTAATCTGTATTTAATTGTCAGTCTTCTGTTTAGCAAATCAAAGAGTCTTGTAGCCCCCAGCTGAGGCTGGGAACACCATCATCCTCATTCTGCTCCTGGGAAACTGAGTCACGAAAGGACTGCGTGTGATGGCAAGATCTGGGGGGAGACACTGGGATGAAGCGTGAGAAACAAATAGCTCCTGCCTTGCTTTCAGACAGCTACAGCATGCTGGTAGTAGCCCTTTTGGAGCTCGTCTCAGTGGCGTACCGGGGGATGCGTGTCTGTGTAACAAACCCAGCTGTGCGTTGCAGTAGTGGCACTTTTGTTAGGGCTTGGAGCGTGAAGTACCTCTTCTGCAGTAGGTGGGGATAACTGCAGTTTTGGGAGGAGGCCCTGGTGTGCTGGCCCCGCAGGAGTCGCTGAGCTTCCCAATGTGGTTTTTTAACTTGGGCTCACTGGCGGCATCATTTCCACTAGAGAGGTTTTAAACACTGCTTGTCTTGGGCAACACCAGACAGTGTTTAATGAAGAATGAAAGAAGCAGAGTGTTTTGTATTGTGCTTTTGGGGGAAAAAAATGTCCCTATAGGAGCGCCGAGTAGCAGCAGCAGCAGCAGAGATGGGCGCCAAGCTACCGGTCCCAGTAAGCTAGCAGTCCTAGCGCTCAGCTTTTGACTGTGCGGGATGGAGGAGGGTAAGTAACCACATCCCGTCCATCGCTGCAGTGCGAAGACTGTGCGGAGAAGGAGAGGGGGGTCACAGCTCCCCATCGCCTGGCTACGACCAGCAGGAGAGATGTGGTAACCAGCCATGCAATAAATACAGAAGCAGAAAGTATGCAGGGACTATTTCAAACGCAGTTGATTTTTTTTGCAGCGTGTACTTCTTCCTAAGGCCACAATGCTGCCCCTTCACAGTCCTTCATCCCAACCTGCCCCTCTCCCGCTTCCAGGCAGAGCAAACACTGGAGCACAGTGAGGCAGCTGGCAGGCACTCTGCCTCTCTCCCTTCCCTCCTCCTCTCCCTGCCAGTTTTGTCCTTCCTTGCACACTGCTGATGAGTTCTTTGGGGTCTTTCGTTCACTTAGCGTGCGTACCCGGCACAGCACAGTGAGGGCCTGCCCCCTGTTAGGATCTGAGTGGATAATGACGGTTTCTTCCTCCATCTCCGCCGTGTCTGCGGGCTGCAGTGGCGTTTCACCAGCCGCATGCAGAGGCACCGCTGCCCATAGCTAGCGTTGTCACCTGGAGTCCTCACCTGGAGCTGCTGCTGCTGGGTTGATCTGCTGTGGATTTTTTGTTTGTTTGTTTGTTTGTTTGTGCCGATAATGGAAATGTCTTAGTACCTGCCAATTATGGAAAAAAAAAGAGGCAGCAGTAATCTCCTCTATCTTTCTCTTTTTCTCTCTCTCTCCATTTTTTGTCCTCTCCGCTGGGACAGAAGTAAATAAAATGCTTGATAAAATTTAGGCTTTATGTGTGTGAGAGAGATACTTATTGTGGTGAGATGGGTTGAAGAAATGAGATTTGCATAGATATGGATGGATAAAAAGAAGAGGAGATTGGGAGAAGAATGCTTGAATACTGAATAACTGAAAATGTATGGAGCCGAATGTATGCCTGGGAAAACTTCCTGGACTTCAGCGGAGTTGTATTCACTTGCACCAACTCTGTGCTTGGCCCTTGTTTTGCTTTTAAATCATCTTACTTATTTTGTCTAACTCCCCATTTGAGGATGTTCTTTCTCTTCAGGGTGTGAGAGAATTAGTGTTCGCTGTCCTATAGGTACTTCCCTACTGCAGAGATCCTGTGGTGTTTAGCAGGGTAATGGCAGGGCAATGCTCTCCTAGAGACTTTGCACAAAGAAAACACCCACTGCCCGTTACAATTAGAATTTGAGGAAACTCTGAGAAGCAGCCATGGCATCATGAAATCGCCTGGGCTGCAGACAAATGGTAGGAAATCCCCGGGGTCCTCAATTTCACAGTCGTCCTCATCGCTGGAGGGACTGAGCCACAGGCCTGGATCAAAGATCCAAGCTGGACCAGGTAGCTTCCTCTTCATGCGAGTACCTGAGTTTTTGAATCATACCTAGGACCATCATGACAGGCTTTGCTAGAAGCTGAAAAGATCTTGAGAAGACTTTTTCTTCAGGGCATTTCATTTCTTCCATCTTGCAGCTGGTACTGCATAGGCTGGGAGGTGTGGACATGGAGGTTTGGGTTGGATCTGATACTCATTTATTTCAGATGCCCAGCTCTCATGATGGTTGGTAGCAGATACATCAGAGAAAAGAAGCAAGGTGGCACATGCTAAGTCTCATCCCTAGCCGTGAGAGTGAGGAGCTAGTTTACCTTCTGAAGCTTTAATGTGTCTTCAAAAATATTGCTGTCATTCATTGTCATAATTATGGATGTTGTGATGTGTCTCCATCCTGCCTGCGTGAGTCTTCCTTTCAATTATTTCCTTTAGCTTCCAGTCCCGCAGTCTAATAATATAATGTGTGGAGGGGGGGAAAATACAGAAAAAACGTATTCCAGCACCTTTGAATTCAGCTTTTCATTTGGCTGAATGCCTTCTTAGTCCTTGTTTCCCAAGCTTGGACAAAAGTCTAAGCTGATGAAGAAAGGTAGCTACCTACTTTTCACGTGCATAGGTGCTTTGAAAAGTCAGTGGAAAGTGTATCTGTAATCTCTCCAGGACAACCTGAAACCTGAGAATTGAACACATGGGGACATTGCTTCCACCTGACTGTTGATGCTTTGTGGCCACATCTTTGGTGCCCATACCCAAACAGAAAGCAGATTTGTTCCAGCTCAGCCCATATCTGGGCTGTCCCATTTGCAGTCTTTCCACATGATAACGGGCTAATTAATTTACAGGGCAGAAAGAGAAAAGAAAAAAAAAAAGGGGGGGCGGGGTGGAAGGAGGGGGACTGGATCAATTGACAAATTGAAATGTCATTTCCCAGCCTGCAGCTGGACTCTGCTGCCTCTCCTCTTTCTCCCCCTCCCTCTTTTTTTCTTCTTAGCCTTTTGTTTTTTGATTTGGTTATAAAAGGCAGGACGTAATTGAAACTGGCGTCAGAATCAAACAGCATGACCTTGCCAGGTTTCTTCCAATCCCACCACGCCATCCGTGCCAGCTGAGGGAAAATAAAAGAGGACGGAGGGGGGAGCGAGGGAGGGCACCAGCGCAGGGAGTCCCCTGACAACTCGGCTGCTCGTGTGCCTGTCTTTGAAGGGCTTCTCTTCTGTGCGTCTCTTATTTATTTAATTTTTATCCAAGGCAGCCAAAGTGCTTTGGGGACCTGGGAGGGTGACAGCAGAGCGCACCGGCAGCTTTTTCTTAGAACTCGGCATGTAAATCTGCCGTGGGAACTGAGCGATGAGGTCTGCCAGCTCGTAAGAGAGGTCCAGCCTGAAGGAGCTGCAAAAGCAAGGGCCTCGATGCCTTGACCTTCTTGGCCTGTCTGGAGCTAGAAGGAGCAGTCTCCTTTTCTAGCCTCAAGATGTGAGGCTCTGTCCATGCTCCCCACTTCTGCCCTGTAGCAGCACCCCTTCCAGATGACTGAGCCAAGAAAACTCATTTCATCTGTGAACTGGGCATTTGCTGGAGCTCAGATCTCAGAAGAAAGTTTTGTGCATTGGGTTGTCTGTGGCTTGTCTGCATGAAAGCAGGTCGCGTGCCCAGCGGGGCTGGTTGCCGCAGCGTACCCCTGGCTGGGTGCTCAATGAGCTTTTCAGGAGGGGCCTCTGTGTGTGCCTTTCCCCACTGGCCCTTTTCTTTGGCAAGAAGTCTGGCAGGCAGGGAGGTGTGATGCGTTTCCAGGGGTCTCCAGATTCTGGAGGGGAAGCGGTGCAGGGTTGCCAGGTGCAATGGGAAGCACCCCTGCTCTCCAGTGTGGAGATGCTGCTACCCAGGATGCAGAGCCCGCGCCCCTCGGGTCGGGCTAAGCAGAGCCCTGGTGCACCCCAGGTTTGGAAATGTAAGGATCTCATTATGAGAGGTGGTTAAAGTCTGAGCTCAAGGTGCATAAAACAGCAAGGAATACACCTCCACTAAATCTGTCACATCTTTGGTGTCCTCACATGCAGTCAGGTCTGCGGTGTTAGCTTTTACAAACAGGAGCAGGGAATGAGGACGGAAGCAAGACAGCAGTGGAAGAACGGTGTAAAGGAAAGAGTCGGACGGGAAGTCGGCGAGGCTGGGAGGGAGCACTGGGGCATGGGCTTTCCACACTGCAAAATTTGTCTTGGAGAGGAGGGCTGTAAATTTTTTACCCCATCACCGATCCCCCAGGCGCTCTACCTCTGCCTCTTCAAGCTGGCTAGTGATGCTGGCTCATTTACCTGGCTGCTCAGCTGCCCAGCGGCCACAGCTCGTTCGCTGCATTTTGCCGCTGCAGGACCTGGGGGTGAAGACAGCAAGCTTATTTACAGGCCATTGGGAAGCTGGGTTTGGAGCAAATAGCGTTGGGTGGGATCGATATAGTCTCTATAATAATATCCCCATGTCCCTCATCCATTCTGTTTGTACACTGCATGCTCATTAGATCACTCTAGGTTTACACAGAAACTGCAGAGGTAAAAATAAATATATATTTTTTTATAAGCCTGTATTTCTTTGTTCTGATATAAATGAAATATAGAAAATGTGAGCAAATGGAGCTCCCATAGGAGAATAGATGGAGAAGCCTGAGTCAGCAGAAGCAGAGCAGAAGGACGGCAGAGGTTTATGCAGGCCTTGATACTGCCTTGTTGAAGACAGTGATTTGTGAGCTTGTGGAGATGAATAACACAGTTTAATTCAGTTGCTTCTTTGCAGACTTAAGCCAAATTGCAACATGATTTTTGAGATGCTTTTGGTACCTGATGTGATAGTGTTTTCTTTTGGGAATAATTCAAACATGATGCTGTGTTCATTCACAGTAGTAGCGAAGTTTCCATGAACTTTAGATGGATCAGAATCGGGACCCTTAGTGAACAAAATAATCTTTGAACTGTCATGTACCTTTCCCTTATAATGCTGCTTTGTTGTGGTTTGCCTTTTTTGCAGTTAGCGTAGATTCTTCGATTTGCCTTTTCTTTCTTTTCTGTTTCTAGACAGCTCTCGCTTTCAGATCCTCAAGTGCTAGCGTCTTGCTGCAGGTTTGGGCTGTGCACAAGGGCCCTTGTGTATAAACACTTGTGGAATTAAGTTTTATTCTCCTGAAGGAGCTCTCTCTGAAGTCAAAGAACACCCTCCTAGCATTACTATCGTTGTAATTAGTGAGATTTCACCCTGAGCAAAATGCTACCCACTCTCCCCCTGCATGAAGCATTTGCTGGTAAATAATGCAAACCATATTTTTATGAACATTAGATCAAATTTGTCAGTGAATATGCTTTGGCTGCATTTAACGCCACTTTAACATCCTCTCTCTACACATATTTGACCAATTGCATTTTACAGCCAAAAAAAAAAAAAAAGAAAAGCAAAAATGAAGTTCAGCATTGTGGAAATATTTATAGAAATCAAATTTTAGAAATTCCACTGAGAATATTCAACTTAGAAGGATTTGTTCGTTCGTCCAATCTTAGCAATTGTCGAAGAGAATCAGTCTTGAAGTCCCTTGAGTTGTGATTTGACCTATCAGAATAAGCAGCATCAGATTTTTAGTCGGAAGGTAAGGGAACCACTGCAGTTGGCAGATAATATCACATATTTATCAATAATAATGATTAGTTTATTCCCTAAGGCATGAGGTAATATAGTCCATGTCATCAGCACTGGTACTTTATATTTGGATGTTTTGGTTCCCCATGTAAATGTGTAATTCCTTGCTTCATTTTGCTGAACACTTGGCTTTAATGTAATGTCGCAGTGAGTTCCCTTGCTTAAGTTCAGTGTTCGGTTAAAAAAAAAAATTTCTCTAGTAAATTTGTAATCACCACCTTTCAGCTTCATTAACTGCTCATTTTTTCTTGCATTATAAAAAAAAGAGAAAACAGTAGCTCTTCACCTCCATTCTCTGTATTATTCACTATTTTATGGACTGTTATCACACCTCCTCGTATTTGTCTTCTCTTTGATACAAACTGCTCCCCCCACCCTTCATGCTTCATATATGCATTTTTCCATTCCTGTTATCATTCTTGCCACCTTTCTAAAGAGGAAGCTGAAACAATACATCGTGACTTATCTGGCCACTAGTCAAACCATCTGGAATTTCAGACTTCACCTTAGAGGGGGGAAAAATTGGGGGGGGAAATCCATCAAATAAATTGGAAAAACAAATACATTTATTGAACTCACCATCTGGTAGTGCACATTCCACCAGCAGAACAAAAAAAACCCCCACCAAGCTAAATTCAACAAATCAATTATTCATTGTGAATTATTCACTAGCTTCTATTCCAAACACTGCCAAGATGTGTTTGTTTATTTTTATTTGGAGTTTAAAAAAATCCATGGCAACATTGCCGTTTGTCTTAGTGTTCAAGCACAAAGTGCAGACCTGCACTTCTATTCTGGATGCCTTTATTTAATCAAAGAAAAACAACAGAACAAGAAAGAACAAAAGCAAAGTTCTCAGAAGAGAAAATAGCGTGTGTCTGTAAAGTACCATTTCACTGTGCCTTATAAAATGGTAGGTGTTCCGGGTGACCGGACTATTTTAGAAATACAAATGTGAAAAATGCAGAAAGGGAGACCGTGTCTGTTACATTTGTATTACGATAGCACCGGACACAGAGGCGGTTTGTGCCATAGCTAAAGAAAACGCACATCTCGAGCAGTTCTTCTGGGGTACCTGTTTGCCTGTGCATGGCTTTTTGTGGGAGCTAAAGCAGGTGGATAGATTTTTACTGAAAAGGAGCTTAATAAGCTGGGGTGACTACAGGTGAGGGTTTAGTTGCACTATCGAACTGGGGAGGAGAGGATGGGAGAAGAGAGAGTTTGAGCAGGTGATACGGGAATAGGAGAGTTGGGACCATCCTCAGCGGAGCTGATGGGAAGCCGCCGTGTGCCTGGGCTCAAGCTCCTGCCTGTATTGGTCTCTCTTTGTGGCTCCACTAGTGCCATAGAATGGCAGCGGGGATCTGAACGTGGTCCAAGGCAATGGCAATTTATGATCTGCTCCCTGGTTTGCAAGTTTTTGCGGAGCAAAGCCGTTTGGGGAGCTGGGAGAACTGGGCAGCTCTGGTAGCGTGGTTAGATCTGAGGAGTCAGCAGAAGGGACGAGGTGAGGGCTGGTCATCCACGGCCCCCAGCCCTGCTGCTCTATTGGAAAGCACAGCAATAAAGGAGCTATTCTCTCTTCCTTCCAGGTTTTTTTGTCCCGACTCAGTTACACCTAGCAACTAATTAAGCCCCTAATTGAATATTGGCTGAAGGGCAGTCAGATAAGTTGTTTGTATTAGAAAACCAAAGGAACTATGACTTACGCTTTATATCAGTTGTAGTCTCCTCTGATATAAGGTGCTAGGTGCCTGGCCTTAGAATGAAAACATTTGGGGCAAGCAGAGCATTTTTCCATATGGTTACACAGTGCCATGCACACAGCCCAGCTCCTTTGGCTACTGCTGCATTTGGAGACCAACAGTAGCACTACGGTGTGCAAACATCCTTTTGCAGGTGCTGATCTTGGCATCCCACCGCAGGATTTATGTTGCCTCATGTGAGATGTTCGGTTCTGACTTTATGGGGGTGTTGCACCAGAAAGCCCTGATGCCTTCACCCAGGAATGAAATTATGTTATTTACTGATATATTTCCAGAAATAGAGGAGGCAGAAGCTCTCATTTGGGCACATGATTTACTCACAAAATTTTGTTCCTATTTCTTCCATGTTTAAGGAAAAAAAAAAAGCAGAACCCTACTTGCTTTCAGATGCAATTTTTACGCCCCTTGCTCAGTGCCTGCCTGGTCTTCACTTTTATGCCTGCAATTAAATTGCAGGCACAAAATGTTCCACCATTAAGCCATGGACAAAAATGCTGCTGTCCCAACTTGCACCTGGAGAAGAAGTAAGGATTCTTACTGATAAAGCAATACTCCTGTTTTGAATGCTTGCTACCTTTTCAAAACTATGGCCCAGATTTCAGCAACTAAGGTTAGGATATTCAAAACAGTGGCATTTCCCATCTGCTGATGTCCTCAGCTACCAGGTTGCTGTGTTCAACAGTTTACTCTGCTAGAGATCTCGACTGCTTCTTGTGGCTCTGATGCAAATATGTATTCAAAAAAAGGAGAGAGAGAGAAAGAGACATTGAAATTGAAAACACGCAAGATTAAAAACAAAAAAAACCCCAACAAACCGAAAAGCCCAGCAAAAGAAAGATAAGGGACTTTTTTTCTCCTTAGGAAGAAACTTTTCTCTTTAATCATCTGATTTGCCTGGTTTCGGTCCGACCGTTTTTCCCCTTTGATTCTGGCTGTTGTGGCTTCTTTGTTCCTCGTCCCTGCCCTGGTGTGCCTGTCCCCATTGCCCTGCCACAGGTTTGCCTGGGCATGGCTGTGGAAGTGCGCTGAGTGTTGGCAGGGCAGTGGGGGGGTCGGAGAGCGAGCCCCGGCGAATGGGGGCCGCTGCGGCAGCAGCTGCGTATGTGGGAGGCGGGATGAATGCTCACCCATCCTTTACAGGGGCTGACGCTTCTCCCAGCGAGAGGTTGCCTGGAGCATAGTCCAGATCAAGGGACTGTGTGATATTAGGGATGGTCGCAGGAGCTGGAGATGTTGGTGCAGAGGAGATTAAGCAGAAAGTGAGGCTGGGGAGCAGCTGAGGGAAGAGACCCAGAGGAGATGCTTAGTAGGTGCATTGACAGGGGTCCTGTGTCCTCAAGGATGGAGTGTCTGAGAGGGCATCATCTGGATCAGCGGGGATTATAGGACTGCTCAGTTTTGGTTTGGGAATGGCTGTGGGAAGGGGAGAGTGTAGAAGTTATGGGCTCTGTGAGTGTACAGGTAATGGGTAGAGACTCTAAATCCTTCTGCACTTCATAACTGGAAAAACAGAATCAGGCTGTATAAACTAGGGGGCACAGATGATTTTGACACCCAATAGCAGGAAGTTCAGAAGAAGATGCATTTGCAAGGGAAGATTCCAGTTTGTTTAGGATTTTTGGGGAGGGGGGCTTAAAATTAATGCCAGCAATGCACAAGGCTGCCAGTATTTTTCAGCAACATTGTTCTCTAAGATACAGAGGAGTTTTGTTGGCCTTTACAAGTGATTTATTCTGACAGTTATTGTATGTTCAGCAATAAATTAAGTTAAAATAGGCTAATAACACATATTCACTGATGCTTTAACAGCTCAGTAATGGATAGGAATTTCCTCTCCGACCTCACTCTCCTTCTCAAGTAAACAGATGGTGGTTTGTAAGCCAGGCAAAGATGGGATCCTCCAACAGAAAGGATAGGTAGGCTGGGAAAGAGCACAGTCTGAAGCAAATGCCGCTCTAATTACTGATCTGTGGTGATGGAGGACTGTGGAGATCATTGGAGGCTTCAATGCTAGTGGCAATACAAAGTTTTCTCCCAGCAAATAATGTGTACAATGAGAAATTGCACTTTCAGTACTTCGAATCTTTCTGGAAATCTTAAACCCACGGCAGCTGACTCCGTTTCCCAAAAGTCATTGCAGCATCTATCTCGTAGCTCTCGTGGCTCTTACTGCATGTCAAAGGCACCCCTTCCTCACCAAGCTGCCTCAGGCAAAGCTGTCCATGTTATCTAGTACAAGGCTGCATTGAGGCACTGCTACCCCGAGATCTTTGTGCTGCTAGCTCAGCTCAGAGGGTGGAAGTGATGCCAAGAGGAGTCCATCCCTGTGCCCCAAGGCAGAGCCAGCCAAACCAATGCCTTTCTAACCAACCTCATCTCCTCCTCTGTCTGGATAACTGGCCTTACCGGTGGGATACAAACAGCAGATATCCTGTACTTTCATTTTATTAAGGCTTTTGACAGTCTCATGGCATCCCCGTAAGCACATTAGAGAAGGTCAGTTGAAATACCAAAGGGTGGTTGGAACATCTGTTGTGCTCAGACAGGAGCTACCGACAGTTCTCTGTCAAAGTGGAAGATGCATGGAGTGGCAGGGGTCAGCCCTATGTCAGTTACTGCTCAGTGTTTTCTTTCATGAGCTGGATGGTAGGATATCAAAGAAGCTTTTATTTTTAATGTTTGTGGGATTCCAGGCATGGTTGTGGACAGGGCTAAAACAAAATGCATGAATCGCCTGAAAAAGTTATGCCTGAAATTCAGGAAGAACATATGCAAGGGGCTGGACTTTGTCAGGGATAATGAAGTGTGTGTGTACGGGCCAGGGAATAGCAGTTTTGGGGAGCAATCCTGTGGAAGAACATGCTGGACTTACTGTGTAACGTGAACTCAGAAGGTGCTAAGCTGGAGCAGAGGTGTATTTATTTATTCTCATCCTTTCGTTTCCCCTACAGCAGCCAGGACATTGGGTAACACCTCCTGGCCTGCCTCCCTAGCGTCCTTGGAGTCTGGACCTGAGTCTCTGCTATAGCCAGACAATCACAGGCACAGTTAGGTGACAGTGAGTTATAAAAGGTCAGCTGTGGTGATTCTGGGGTGCATCAGGGACTCCAACTCTTCTCCTTGCTCCCTGCCTAGTTTTGTGTCAGGTTGGGAGGTCGGGAACCCCGGTGCCACTAGCACGCATGCAGTATCAGGGAAAGAGGGAGCTAAACAGGTAGAAGAATCAGGCAGAAGACAGCAGATCAAACCAACATGCTGTAAAAATACCCCGCTGAAGCACACTGACACTGCAGGGGCTGCTTCTCCATCAGCAATGGATGAGAGCATCCCCAGCACAGCGGCCGCTGCGTTCACCTGTCCAAATCCTGCTGAGGCAGCACAGACGAAAGCCTAATTCCTAGTGCTCAAGGGGTTGAAAGTATTACACCCATCACCACCTCCTCTCCTCCGCCCGCCAGCTACCTTCGCTCCCCCACTTGCCACGTCCTGTTTTCTTGTAAACAAGATGGTGTCTGTTTTCTTAAAAGGCATCGGGTTGGTTGTTAGACCTGGAAGGATAATTCACAATGATTCACTCACGCTCTGTAGTTTTGCGTCGTCTGTTACAAACGCCTGTGAGCCGAGGGCAGTTGCCTTGACTTTACTCAAGGAATGATTGTTTGCTTACTTGTATAGCTCTTTTTGTGTTTGTGCTTTCCTTTTTATTTTTTTCCCCCTCTCCTTTGAAAATTTTTTTCTCCTTTTTTTTTTTCTCCTTTTTTTTTTTTATAAATCAGTTGAGCAGTAAGGATCAGAGGTTTGCTATTGGATCTGCTGTGATAGATCACACTCTCTTGCCATGTTTTCCTGATTCGCTGAGGCTATCTCCTGTAGCCAGAGGGAGTTATGAAGAAACCAGTGGCCTTCACTCTTTCTGGAAGAGGAATCAATTTATGAAAAGGGAACACATAAGAACTAGACCACTTGGAACATGTTTAAAGCTTTTTCCCCCTTTGGCTTGTCCCGAAGCATCACTCCCAGGAAATGCAGGCAGCTGTACAGCTTTTTGGCTGGGTGGGAGTTTAAAGGTAATTTGTGCATGCACAATTGCATACAGTAATTGTGTGCGCACGAGCATTTTACCCAGAGTTAGGTGTGTGCAACTGGCCGCTTTGATTGCTTTGGAGGCAGAGTTGCAGCAAGAGATTTTGGGAGCCCGTCCTCTTTCCTGTGACAAGCAGTGTCTGGCCCAATATGAAGTACAACTTCCGACACGAATATGTGGATGTGTTTGAGCTTCTTCTTTGTTCTCTGCCATTACCGGTACGTGGGTTGGCAAGCTGGAAGTGGCTTTCCGCCAGCATTTAATGGGAGCAGCTCCCAATTGCTGAATGTGTGTGCAGAAAGCAAATGCAAAAGAGAGGGGGTTTTGATGGTCAGAGCAACCATGTTTTAACTGAGGAAAATTCTCGTGTAACACAGATTCTATAACTTTCCCAACTCTGGTTATGACACATTTTAAAATCCACACTGCTGTGAAGTAGAAATTATAGCTAATTAAACAAGACTACCAAACAGAGTCTGTCCCCAAATTTTCCCTTTTTGTATTTGTTGAACTGCACAATTATTTTAAATTGAGTGTTGCATATTCATAAACCACATTTCAAACCACCCAGTCTTCTGGTTTATGTATCTAGTTGGAATATTAGCATATATTTCAGTAGCTCATTTCATTTCATTGATCCCAAAGTTCCTTACAGAAGACGCGCATGGTATTCGTACTGGTACCGAAGTGCAGCCTCCTCTGCGCCGGAATATAACAGGTGTTTAACAGAGTGAGAGTTTCCTCCCACCACATCAGCTAAACCAACATATGGCTGCTGCTGCTTCCAACAGGAATGGCTTGACATGTTGCTGTACAAATATAATGTGCAGCAGCGGGGTTATACCACAAGCATGACGCTAGCAAATTTCTTTGCTTAGATCGGTATTAAATCCCATCTTTGACTTAGAGCCTAAGGGTTAGTCCAGGTGGGCAGGTTGTGCAGGTGTAATTGGCGATGCGGATTTGAGCCGCTGTCGTTGCAGTGGCAGATTGGGGTCACACGCTCTCTGTTAGGAAAAGCACTCCAGAAGGAGCTCAAGTGAATGAGGCTGTTCACGAGAGAGGGTGAGTTATACGGGGGGGTTAATGGGTGCAGGCGTATTTTCTCGAAATCACACCTTACATATGAGTGGTAAAACTTTCCCGTGCAGGCAAACCCAAAGACCCACTCAGTGAAATAAATGAAGGTTATCAAGTGCCTGTCGCTTTTTAAAATGGGGTTCGTTTTTTAAAGTAGGGGTTGGTAGCTTGTGGAGGGGATACTTCAGAGCTGCACCCAGCACATCCCTCTCTGGTGCTTCCTAGGACTCTGCGGCAGCACCAATGCCTTTCCGAGTCACTAACACCATTATTTGCAGTTTCTCCCATCCAGACAGTGACAGTTTGTTTCTCAGCTCCTTTTAGCTTGTCAGATCTGTTGCGGGGTGGTATGGCTGGTCAGGCACAGTTACTGAAAAGAGGGGAAGAGGAACCTCTTTAATTTCTATCGTCTTTCATTCTGATGACATTTATCAAATTTCCTCTGTCTGACAAGTTCAGCTCAGACGGGCTCCTCTGATGGGCAGGGAGGGTAAGGCAATGGGCAGCACATGGTTGGAGAAAAGGGGGGGTTGGATAAGGGAGGAGAAGGAAGGAGACGGGAAAGATGCACTAAAGATAAAAAATAAAAATTCCCCAAAGCCTACAAAAAGAGGAAAGGGATAGAGGAAGAGGCGGAAAAAGAAACTGGTTAAGATTGTATGAAAGGCTTTTTCAGCCCCCACACTGCAGTCTGCAGTCTTCAAAATACCTGAAAAAACAAGTGCCGTCTTTACTGTTGTGTCTGCCAATGTCTTTGTCACACAGCTAATTCTGTATTATCCAGTCCGTAGCCTTCTCCTGCATTTCCCCACTGTCTTTTGGGTTTTTTGCCTCAATCACTGTCTTTCCTCTGTGCCTTCAGGATTTTTTTTTAATCCCTTCCTCCCCCAGTCCTGGGTCTGGAAGGGCTGCTTCCATTTCTAAGATAGAGGGACAGTCCCAATAAATTATGCCCACACACCCTCCCCTCTTTCTTAGGCTACATCAGAGTACATCCCAGGAGAAGAAAGGCAATAAGGGATCGGAACTGAACTGATCTTTTCGCCGTTTTACAGTTTGGGATCATGCTACTGGGAGGACTAAAAGTGGTCTCTGCCTCCCGCAGTTGCGCTGATTAACTGCCTGTCCTAAGGGGGTCATTTGAAGAGAACCACTCATTTTAGAGGTGATACGTACAGCGTGGGCACATCAGTGACTCCCTGGCTGTTTCAAAACATTTTTTCCCAGGCCTCAATAGCTTGGTACATACCTGGCAGTGGTAGCGTGTTCTGCAGGGTGGTGGCATCACTGGTGCAGGGGCCATCTGGGAACAATCTCTTTTTAAAAGTCATTGCAGCTCAAGCAGGATCAGCTCTGCCATTGGCCCTGGGCACATGGGCTTTCACCAGCTGGTAGAGGCAGTGGCTGGTATCTGTCACATCATTTACAAGAGAGGAACAGATCATAGCTGCCCTCATCCTGAGCTCCGATCTCACCGGAGTGTGCAGACAAAGTCTCATGCTAAGATGAAGCCACGTATGCCGGGAAGTTCAGGCTCTGCTGGCCACATAATTGTGTACAAAAGAAGTGACTGAAAAATCTGCTGTAATGAGCACAACCTGACTGAACAGAACTGTGCTTGCTAATGACGTTGATGAGTTTTGCTTGTGGATAGCAATGAGCCGCATATTTTAACTCCCAGGAGTACAAATGGTCCTTCAGCTGCTGTTTGGTTCCTCTTTCTGCTAGGCTGGCTGCTGCACATGCTTTTCCTCTGTCACGCATCTAGCTTCTCAGTGTGTCAGAAGGAAAGCTCCGAGGGGATGCTGCATGCTGGATTGGTAGCATCTGCCATCTTCTCAAAAGGATGCGTTAGGTAGTCTTGATGGTTTGCAGGCATAGATCTGGGCTCCCTGTGGCTGAAGGAACGTCATGGTGGTGACAGCTGCCGTCAAAGTTCAGAGGTTGGTTGAAGCACTGCCAAGTGTCAGGGAGTTTTCAGCATTTATCAAGACTTCTCTTGGGTCTGGAAATCAGTAGAGAACACACGTTCCTGGGAGATTTCCAGTAGTTCTTGTATTAGTCAGAAAAACGATTTCTCTATGTGGCTTAGAACAGGAGAGATGTTTGAGAATGAGTGGGTGGAAATCATGAAAGGCAGAAGTAAGCAGGTTCATTTTCATGTTTGGAGCAACAAGGTGGTTGGTTCTTTTTTCACCTGAATCACTCTGGTAATCTGGAAATGTCTCAATGGCCACAGAGGCATCTTCTTTGGCACCTACTATCAGACACAGACAGGAAAGGTTGTGGCAATGCGATGGCTGAAAAAGAGAGTGAACTGGGTAACAACCCAGGTATCTGTTTCAGGCTAGACATGACATAAATGGAAAAAGCCAAAGATACAGCCATTCATCAATTCCCTGTGCTTACAGATACCTGCTCAAACATGCAACATTTCCTTCCTGATAGCGTTTCTGTTGCATGTTACTGTCCATCTGCAAGGAGATTACATATTTAGCAACTGTCTACCCATCCATCAGCATTAGGTTTCTTAAGGCACCCATTTTGTGGAGTTTCAGCATCTGTCTTACTTGCCACCTGTTCTCTGCATTCTGCATCTTTCTTAGCAGAAAATTCCCTCTCTGTTGTGGGCATTTGCTCTTTTGTGTCTCGGTTCAGGTAGAGACTTACTAGCTGTCTTTCACGGAGGTTGTTTTTCTTTTCTTCTTTCTCTCTTTAGCTTTTCTTGAATGTAAAATAAAAGTCAGGCAGGTTGAGACATTTAGCCTTGCTGCTGGAAGATGCAGGCATGACTTGCAGTGCATCACTGTTTCCTGATGGCATAGGACAGCTCACTTTTGCAAATACTCATGATACCGGCAGCGTGTCAGAATCCTGACTTGCAGAGCTTCCCAATTCCAACATCTTACTTGTGATTAAGAAACATGTTGGCGTTTTCATTATTCAGAAGTATTAAAAGAGCCATCCCAGTATATGGAAAAGTGACTGACTTGGACACCAAAACACATGTACAGGTGAACATCTTGACCTTTTAACTGCCAAGCTATTAGCCATGCAGTCAGGTGGAGAGCTCCACTGCTGAATCTACCAGGACTTGTTACCTACAGAGACTAAATTGCGCTGTATGAAGCTGAGGTATCCTGGAAGCTCAGGGCACTTGGCTGTGGACGATGGGAGTGGAGTATAATGACAAGTCCTCAAGGCCAAAGTGCTCAGCTGCTCGACTCTTGCAGGTCTTGGACACTCTACAGGACCTGACCTTCACTCTTAACTTGAGCTTTAACGCTGGCATGTAGATAACCAAGAGGTTAGACTAACTGGGATAGAAAATTGTGGTAAACACTGTACAGGGAGTTTCAAAGCTCTGCTGATGAAGGCTACAGGTAAAACAGCATAAGCCAAATAGTTTTGACTCTTTTTTTCTTTTTGTCATTAAAAAGAAGAAAAGTAGAATCTAAATGCAGTCTGTCCCCTGTCCCTAGCTGAAGCACTAACTTACTGTGTGTCTTGTAATAACACTTAGAAGCCCTGATGTCATTATTAGCAATGTACAAAGATATATCAAAGAACTGGTCTTGTCCTCAGAAAGCTTGTGATCTATAGTCCAGATCCTGCAAAGCCTTAAGAATATGTTTAGCAGTATGTTGCAATTATTACTGATAATAATTGCTATTATGGAACATACAGTTCCCAAATATCAGTCAGCAGCCCAGGCTACTGGGCCCTCTGATGATAGCCAATAAAACCAGTTCCAGAACCAACAAGTTTACAGTCAAAATGTTGAGAATTGGCCCTCTGTTGGATTTCTTACAGTGCATACAAATTCAGTGCCTGTGTAAGGCTTTGCAGACACTATGCATAAAATAGAGGAAAAGATAAGAAATGGATACAACAAAGATATAGGTGGAAGCATAAGGTAACAATGTAATGTAATATTAAGAATATAAATCTAAGATAGAATTGAGAATATTCCAAGAGCTTGGTTTTTTTCTGCACCGTTAACTTGATCTCATTGCACACCAGAATATATATAGATTCTCTGTTCTTATTTTACCTGTGAAATGTACAATTTCATATATAATATGTGATAAATAGGATGTACAATGGGCTAGAATCAATGGTGCAGGAGAAACTTTAACATATGGAATGGCTTGACTTCTAAGTGCTTGATTTCTCAGTCTTAATGTTTCAGCAATGCTGAATTTTTTGTGCTGTAGATACATTTGTATGAATATGCCCTTCTGAAGAACTAGGTGAAACGGAAGCCAAACTCAGCCATGTAGTAGTGGCTGTCTTTAACGAGAAAGACCTAATGAGCTTGTTGCAAAGCCCATCTGTTTGACAGGACATTTGTTGAATGCTAGTGCAGCTGGAGTGGGATTCTCTCTGATGGGAATAGATGGGCAGGCTGATAATTTTTATACAGGGGAGCTGGGTCTGGGGGGGGAAGAAAAATGTTTTTGCATTAGTTTTGGTTACCTTTTTGTTGCCCTATTTGTTAATAGCTGGACTTCCTTGAGGCTCTTTTCCTATTTCAAAATTGAGATAAAGAAAAATGTGTATTTTTTTCCCCATAACCTTGGAGATAAACCAGGCTGACTCTGTAGAGTGACAGAGATTTTCTCCTGTGGAGTGGGGAGTGCTGGGGTTTAGAACATGTTATTTTAGATGGATATCTAGTTGGACAGAGTGAAAAACCTGAAGATGATAAATGGCCTGTATTTGCACATTTCCCAACTGAAATGCTAGCATTACTGGAGGCCCATTTCCCAAATCTGATCTGAAAGACATGCTTCATACTTATGTCTCTTCCTAGTGCTTTTATACCATCATAAAGACTTTAGTATCCCATCAAGACATATTAACATTTTTCCTTGAGCTGGGATGGTCTGAAAGTAGCTTATTTTCCAAAACTCATCATGCCTTCTCTTGGTAACAAAGAAGTCCCATATATCCTCACTTTCAGTGCTCTTAGAAGCTCAGGGTGTGAAGGAGGCTTGATTTGACAGTCGAATAGGTAAGGACTCAAATGAAGTCTATGAAAATACAGCCAAAGGCTCTCAGTGAAAAATCATTTTTACCACTAGTGCCCTTTCCCAGTGCGATGGCCACAGCTTAGTTTCTGTTGTCTCCTTTCTTAAGGAAGGAAACACAGAGTGACAAGCATATACCAGAGCGGAAGGTAACAGATGATACATGAAAGCATTATGTATGAACATAAACATAAATATATGATGGAAAACATCGCATAGCCCCAGCCAATTTTTCCCCTCCTTCCTTCTTTCCCTTTCAAATCAGATAAATTAATATTTTATTTTTGTGCAGCTGTAGGGGAGACATATATTATTTAAGGGATCATGTTTTCCCAGAGTCCCTCCCCGTTCCCTGGCTTTCTGTGCCAGATAAAGGCCAGTTTAAAAAGAAAAATAAACAATGACCTTTAGGGTTGGAGTCACGGCAGTACCAAAGTTCCACCCAAACACTCGCGGAAGGACCCTCTGCAAGGTTGCATTTATGCCTTGAGTCCCACTTGTCTTACCGGGATACTCAATAAGGCCACCAATAAGGCTCCCACGAGACAAGTACATCAAGTTTGGCTCTTAATAAGTTATAGAGATTCCCAAGGTTTGAGTATAGTCAGAAGGATGGCATCTTGCTTGCAGGCCCGCCTGCAATATTGGGCGCTGCATCTGTGTATGTCTCAGGTTCCCTGTCAGAAAGAAATGCTTCCCTGTTTGTGTAGCATGCCGTAACAGGCATGCGTGAAAAGCTCTAAGGAAAGAAGTGTATTGTAGTATTGCAGTCTCGGGCATAGCAAAATTTGCTGCTGGGTTTTTTTTTCCTGGAACAAACCTGAGGGTTTCTCATCCAGGGAATTAGGAAGATTTCAGATGCACTGAATTCAAATCAATTCAGCAGAGATTTTCCTGGTTTCAGTTTCACAGAGAAGAAAAGGTGACGCTAGAAGTTTTGGATCCATGCTTGGATTCCCTAAACAGAACACCCTGCACAAAATCTGGTCAGAATCTCCAAATATAGGATACTGATCAGTCCTGCTAAAAACCACTACTCTGAACCACTCCTCAGCCTGCCAAAGGATGAAGGTGCTGTAATTTCAGGTTCAAAATAGCATTTGAAAACAGATGAGTTTTAATGGAACAAGTAGGTGCTCCCTCCAGACCAGGTATAGAAGGCGGTACGAGCAACCCTGTTTTTCTGTCATCTCTTTGTGAATCTCCGAGTAAGATATAGCAGAGATTTAACACTGTGACCCAGAGATAGCACATATGTTTAAGTCATGTTTGTTTCTGGCATTTCAGATGCCAATGTTTTTTTTTTTTCTGGAGAGTCTCCTGGCTGCTGCAAATGTCTTTTAGAAAAAAAGCTGGGGAGAATAAACTGATCCTAAAGGCTGATCTAAAAGATACTCCTTTCGGGCTTTTGCTGAACGGTAGAAGGGAATATATTTGAGAGCAAGGGCACTGGATGCAGCGTGGCCATCAGCCTGACCCCCTGGGAGTTCAGCAAGAAGCTTTATCATCTCCTGGTGAGCTGTGAGGCATTTACTAAGTCCTGTGCAAAATTTTCACTTTCAGCATGGCAAAGACGTTGGCACCGTTTAGAAACCCATAGCATCACCCTCCAGGAAAATCACACAAGAAAAGCTGCCCTGCCTTGCCTTAAGCCCTACCTAACCTCCCCCTTCTGCCCCCGGGGCCGTGCCCCAACCTCTTCACCCCTATGCTTGTTTCATGTCTGAGAAGGCTCACACAGCTGTAGCAGAAATTTGCATCCTCCTCTGTGTCCTCCCCCTTCCCAGCCACACACAGAAAGAAAATTCAATTAAGCAAGTGATTTGCTGTTGTGTTTAAGTTACAATAGTAGTAATCACACCAATTATAGAAATCAGGTTGGCAATCATGGACCCTGCCCTCTGGGTTGCTATTAACTTCATTCCAGTATGTGATTTCTCTCTACCCCATTGAAATTGGTGAATGTCACCTATGTCTATCCCTGCTCCTCCAGGATGTAATAGCATCTTTAAAACCTAACAACCAATTGCTGCCCTCACACGTGTAGTCAGATTTATCCCTACCTCTCTCTATTACAATAATGAGTGGGTAGCAGATGTAGTCAAATGCTGTTGCAGTATTCTCCCTCTGCCCTCCCTCCCTTTCCCCAGCAAGCAATAGTTTGAATCTTAAGCAGCATCTTGGATTACTTAGTGGAAACATTTCCCAGGCCCAGGGGAGAAACAGTTACACAACTGCCTAGGATCTTTTTTTTCCATTTTCCCTTTTTTCCCTTTCTCAATCTTATCTTTCTACTTGGGTGAATCTTCTTTAATTATTAAAACTGTACAACGAGAAGCACCATTAAATATGATGACAGATGTGTCTCTCTGTTCCTCCTCTCCCATCCCCAAAATTATCAATGGAAATCCCTTCACAGCCAAAACATCACTTCGTTGCAGTGAATTTACCTGTGATTTTTTTTTCCCCCTTATGTTGCTCTTGTGAGTGTAAGCAGATTTCTTGTTGGGTTCCTCTTATTACCTCTTCCTCCAGCTCTAAAGGCAGGGGGATGCAAGATCCAAAATACATTTGACTAGAAGAACTTTTTGAGAAAGAAGCTGTCGGTCCAGTTTCTTTGGCTCAGGCAGGAAATCGCGCCTCTTTCTGCCATGAAATGCTGAGACACTAGTTCAAATGTGGCCCCTAGCTTTGGGATGCAGTGGCTCCTCCGAATATCCAGATACCCTCCAAAACTAGAAACACTCAAATCACCATCTCCTTTCAGTAGAATTGGTCGTTGCTCGATTGTACATATGTATGAATTCAGGGTGAAATTGGGTTGTGACATGCGGAGGGAATGAGATGAGGTGATGAATGAGATTAATCTCACACTATTTTAAAAAGGTTTTGAGATCTTTGAATAGAAGCGCCAGCGAAAGAGGAAACAGAATTATGATTGCTCTTATTGATACTGTTCTTTCATTGCTGCTTTGCTCGCTCCCAGGGCTGGGAGATCTGCTCGCATCTCAGGGCCAAACCAAACTCCAGCGTAAGAGGTTAAAGAGCTCCGTAGAATCACAGAGTGGTTTGGGTCGGATGGGACCTTCAAAGATCATCTCGTTCCAACCCTCCTGCCATGGAGAGGGACATCTTCCACTAGATCAGGTTGCTTAAAGCCACATCCAACCTGACCTTGAACACTTCCAGGGAGGGGGCATCCACAACTTCTCTGGGCAACCTGTCTCACCACCTTCACAGTAAAGAATTTCTTCCTTATATCTAGTCTAAATCTACCCTCATTTAGTTTAAAACTGTTGCCCCCTGTCCTGTCACTACAGGCCCTGGTAAAAAGTCCCTTTTCATCTTTCCTATAAGCCCCCTTTGTATATTGAAAGGCCACAATAAGGTCTCCCCAGAGCCTTGTCTTCTGCAGGCTGAACACCCCCAACTCTCTCAGCCTTTCTTCATAGGAGAGGTGCTCCAGCCCTCTGATCATTTTTGTGGTCCTCCTCTGGACCTGTTTTAACAGGTCCATGTCTTTCTTGTGCTGGGGACCCCAGAGCTGGATGCGGTACTCCGGGTGGGGTCTCACGAGAGCAGAGAAGAGGGGGAGAATCACCTCCCTCGACCTGCTGGCCACACTTCTTTTGCTGCAGCTCAGGATACGGTTGGCCTTCTGGGCTGCAAGCGCACACGGCTGGCTCATATCTAATTTTTCATCCACCAATATCCCCAAATCCTTCTCCACAGGGCTGCTCTCAATCAATTCATTCCCCAGTCTGTATTCATATTGGGGATTGCCCCGACCCAGGTGCAGGACCTTGTACTTGGCCTTGTTGAACTTCATGAGGTTCACGTGGCCTCAAGCCTGTCAAGGTCCTTCTGGATAGCATCCCTCAGCTTGGTGTCATGTGCAAATTGCTGAGGGTGCAGTCGATCCCACTATGTCATTAATAAAGATATTGAACGGTAACGGTCCCGATATGGACCCTTGAGGGACACCGGTTGTTACTCATCTCCATTTGGACATTGAGCCATTGCAACTCTTTGGATGTTGCCATCCAGCCAATTCCTTATCTATCTACTACTCCATCCATCAAACCCGTATCGCTCCAATTTAGCAACAAAGGTGTTGGGTTGGACCATGTCAAAGGCATTACAGAAGTCAAGATAGATGAAATCAGTTGTGTCCATCAAAGCATTATCCTGTGTGCAGTACTATATGCCCACTTCACCTGCCTTTTCTAGTGCACAGCTGCTCCTCACGCCTCCTCCTGTTGCACTCCTGCCTTTCCCACAGTCAGTGTGTCTGGCTTGGGCATTCTTCGATCATTCATGGTGTTTGCTACAGTCCAGAAAAGATGCTGTTAGGAGGATGTTAATGTGGATGCTTGTTCAAAAGTCGAATTAGCCTCTCACATCTCTGCCTTTTTGGGATCACTGTTTTTCCTGTGGTTGGTCTGCTGTATTATTTACACTTTTCACAAAAGAGGTGGTGAGCCATCTGGATTTGGTGCGCAGCCAAAGCTGGTCAGATTGCCCACAGAATTAAGATAGAGCTGCCACGTATTGGGAATATCAGGCCCTTTAACAGGTATGAGAGCAGCTCTGGAGTGGCATTTTCCCAACATACTGTGCCTGGTAAATTGGGCAGCACTGAAGCATTTAAAAGATTCTCTTTGTTATGTCTATCCTCTACTGCCTGTCTCATGCTACAGCTCTCTAAACAAGCTCATTACAAATCTGTGACGTGCTTGACTCAACGTGTCTGCACTGCAAAGTCAGAACTCGGCCAGTCACCAGAGTAACTTTGGGCTTTCATGTGGTGCTGAGTGGGCACATCCATGTCATGTCGTAACCAGGCTGCCTTGAATTGCTGCCGTGGTAAGGCCTGGCTTTTTACCCAGCGTGGCTCAGGCTGGCTCCTGAGCAAGCTGTCAGAGAGGCTTGGTCACACTTCTCTTCTTGTCAAGTAGGGGAGGATCCTGTTTAACCAAGAGAGTATCTTGAGAGGGAATCAGTGCAGAACTAGTAAATCGGGGGCAAATGACTGTTCCCATTTTCTCCTCTCCCTCGGTAAGGTGCAATTCTCCATCAGTATATTGTCATTAGCCCACACTTAAGAGAAAGCAGCTCTGGATGCCCCAGGGTGTGCTGGCAGTGGAGGGGGAGAGCAGCAGACAGGACACAGCTCCCTCCTGGGCTGGCACTACCCTGCTGCAGCTGGTGGTGAGGTGGACGCTTTCCATGGGCGCCCCGGGTTGATGTCCTGTGCTCGGGCACGGGCTGCAGCGTTACCTCCTGCAGCGGGCTGCGTGCCTGCGTGGCTGGGGCTGGGGCTGCAGTGTCCTGGGGTTTGACAGCAGTGCTGGGCCAGGTGCCTGGCCGCACTCTGAACCATCCCTGGGGCAGGCGCAGGCTGTGTAATCACACAGACAGGAGTGGCTTAATCTTAGAGAAGGGAACAGATGGGGAAGGGAAATGGCAGCGTTTCAGGATGTGCAGGTGTTACCTGCCATGTGCCACTTTCGGTTGGCTGCACGGCAAAGTTTCGCTGGTCTTCCTGCCATCCTGGCTGGCCTGTGGGCTGAGGGACCTTCCAGCCCCCTGGCAAGCGGGGGAGAGGGGAGCCATTGTGTCCTAGCCAGACCCCTGGAGCTGTCATTCCTGTGCGCTTTCCCGTCCTGACTCCCAGCCATGTGTAAATTTCCCCTTGCTCTTCACCTGCCAGAGCCCGGGGCGATGAAGGATCAGGTGGCAGGTAAAGTAATCAATCTGGAGGGCTTTTAGCAGCACGTCCTGCCATCATTTGACAGCGCATCTCTGTCAAGGAGACTGTGTCTTTCCTTGATCAATAAATCAATCTGTCCTTTTTTACCTTTGTGCACCAGCATGTCAGTCATTTCATGCCATGGACAATGTAGAGCTGGCACTTAAGTGGCATGGCAAATATTGCCTCCTGCCAGAGCCCCTCAGGGGTGAATCAAAGTCCAGGGCCTCTGTGGGATCTCTGCCCGTGCCCAGGTAGCTGAGCCACATCCCATTACCTGCCTGGATCGCTGGATGGCATGTGCTGTTCAAGGCAGGTCCTCTGTCAGGATGTCTCTGTGATGTGCCTGAGTGTTTCCCTGAGAAGCCTTGGGCTCATGTCCACGTAAGCCACAGGACTTCATTTTCCTCAGGTATCAGTGACTCAGACATCTCTCCTAGCACCCTCTGCAGTGGGCCTCTGCCCGCATCTTCCCTTGCATCCCTCAAGTACTCACTTCCACGTGCTAGAAAAGTGCTGTGTTTTGGAGAGAAAAAAGCATGATCTCCCCTGGCTGATTGCTGATGGAGGCACGGAGGACTTTCCTAGGTCAGTGCCAAGCGCGGGCTGAGGTGGGCTGCTGAGGTTTGCAGGATGGGGCTCGCTGCTGCTGGTCTGGGGCTGGCACAGCACCCCGGGTGAATGCTGCACATAGGGTGGGCTGAGCTGCCTGTGCCTGCCTACTAAGGTTTCTAGAGACGCAGCTTGTGTCAGCCTCAATCTCCTATTTATCTCTTCTTGTTCCCGCTGTCCCAACTATTTCCCATGAACGCAGAGTGAAGAGGGCAGAAACGCTGGGCAAAGAGGGGCTGACAAACAGCTAGGGCCTCAGAGCGGTGTTGTGAATGATGCCTGCGCGCTGTGACATGTTTGCTTGTTTTACTAAGGACTGGACCGAGGGTCACCAAAGTCAGTTTGCTTAGGAATATCAGTCTGTAATATCAAAGTGAAGGGCTGTGTCTCTTTTAGCATCTCTTCCACAAAACTGAGATGTGATTCCATGAGACTAGAAAACAACTGGTTTGGGTGTTTCTTGCTAATTTAGGACATCCCCCTTGGTTGCTTTTTAGCTCCTGTCTCTTTTTGGCAAACAGCTTTGCTTTCCCCAAGCAGCTTTTGCCCTAAGATCTCCAATTGCAAGTCCAAGGTGAACTAAAGGGGATCCCGGTGGTTGGATGCCATAAAAATGCCTCAGCTTGGTCTTGGGAATTCCTCAGGCTAGTTTAGAAATATTTGGAAACATTGAAACCGAGATGTCAAGAGACTGGGAGTTTCCTGTTGGAGTAACTGGGAACACATCAGAGTTATCTGGGAGGCAGCACCAGACTGCAACCCATATTATCCTGTCCCCTACCTTTTATGCTTTAACAACAAGATCAGCCTTCCTCTCTAGACACATCTAATTGTATCCTTAGGCTATCATGACTATAACTACACTGCTACTCTAATTAGGCTTACGGTTCAACATCTTTCTTAATTTCTCCTTTCTTTAATTTCTTTGAAATGCTTTAGACAGCCATCCTAACTTAACCAGTCTTTCATCACCTAACATCCTCCATCTCTCCCTCCCTCCGCCCTGGATGCAGCTGTGGCACGCCAAGCCTCTGTTACAGCTCCTCTACAGCCGATGGCGGGTGGAGCACCTCCTTCCATTCAGGTGGCAGGGGAGGTCCGAACAGGGCAAGAGGAGTCCTGTCCTCAGCCCTGCTGTGAAGTTCAGGGAGGCCTTGCTGTGCTGCACAGCGACAGTGCAAAATTCCTGGATGACCCTGGATTTGTTCCCCTCTTAATTGTTCTTACTTCTTTTTGGAGGTCAGGCCCTGCCATCCGTTGCCAGCTCCTCAGAGAATTTGGAGAGAAATGGGGACTAACAGTTTAAAATGTGGTTCTTGCCTCAAAAAAAGTGACTCGATAAAAATAGCCTCTTCCTCCTCTGTTGCTCTAATTCCTGTGTGACTCCAGGTCAGCTTTACTCGCTCGCAGACAGAAAAAAAAGTTTTTGCAATCTCTTTCTCCTGTTTGCCACAGAGGTCCAGGAGAGAGACCTGCAGTTTCTCAGCAGGATAGCTAACTAAGGTCTAAATGAAAAATTGGGGTTGTTCTTGGGAATGAGGGGGAAAAAAATTCTCAAAGCATCAGTTTAATGCATAGATCTTTTAGATCTGCATGGTTGAGAATAAGACTAAAGAGCGACCAACAACTTAATCCCTTTGAATCACAGATTTGTGATAAATACAGTCGTATGTATCTATTTACAAGGAACTTCTTTAAGAAGTTATCCTTAAACATTTTGGCCAACAAGACACTTGCAAAGTGTTTACGATGTAAGCATGCTTGCCTCAGACATACAGTGGTGCTGTGTCACATACTGCCTGCCCCCCTAATGCCACCATGTAGGCTAGTCTGTGGGGCAAAGAAAATAATGCCAGGCTTTTCAATCTTTGCTTGCCACAGCCCAGCACCTTTTCTTCCCCTATTTAGGTCTGCTCAGGGGAGAATGCAACTCTTCCCCTGTAAGGTTTTCCAGTTTAAAGGTGTAAAATGTTTCTCCTTCTCTGGCTGCTGTAGTTGCTGTGAACGGATGTTTTACGCAGGGGCTGCTGTCTGCTCAAGGAACCTTTTTAAAGAGAGGAAAAATTCAGATCATCAGAAATGGGCTGCAGACTACATTAACAAAGTGTGCAAAATCTCCCTGCTCCAGCCCATCCCCTGTGCAAGAAACAAAAAAGCCCTCAGGTCAGCTCTCTCTTAAGCTTGAACACACACATCTCTTCTTATGCACACATCTGCATATGCGGTGTGTGTCGGGGGGGTGCCCTCAGGATCTGGGCGTGAAAGTCCTTCATCCCCAGCAAAAGAGATTGCTCTTGCTCTGTGCCTTCCTCTCCCCGCTCCCTCCAGCTCTGCTGTACAGGCTTGCTAAGGTACCTTAATGCAAGGACTCCCAACCACAGCCCAACCTTGCGAAGCAGAAGGCTTCATGGCTGGGGACATCTAGGGCCTTCCCAGCTTGCTGCGTTGGCACTTTCATCTAGCAGCATCTCTGCTAACATCTCTCCTGCCCAGCCTAAGAGCTTCAAGAGGGGGTTGCCTCGAGGGACAGGTGGAAATATGCCCTCTGTCACCCTGATCAGAGCCTCAGAGCTGCTTGAGAGAGAAGGAGAGATCACAGCCAGGTTTCTGCATGGGCTGGTGTCTGGTTGGCCCCCGGGGGCCAACATCAGGTGGGCGCTGCAGGCTGGAAATCTTGAAACTGAGACCTTGCCCACCAGTGGACACTCGAGATCCCACAGCAGGTCTACTATGCTAGATGTGATGACCCCGGTGCAAGGTGGGTTATCGGTTCATCCTGCCTACCTTTGCCACCTTTGTTACATACCGAGCGTTCCTTGCCTTCTCTCCTAGGCAGTGGTGTGGCTGCTGCCCAGCTGCTGCCAGGGCTCCCCTGGAGATGGCTGCACCTTGCTGGCAGATGAAGGAAAGCAATCCCGCTGCCGGTATGGGTAGCAGCCCCAGAACATCCCGTGTCGCACAGGGACTGTGCTGCAACTCAGGAACTGGAGATGAGGATAATAATTTCTCTCGTTCCCTGCTGTGCCACAGGTGTAGAAGAAATATTGAAGCCAGGCTGGGGCTTAGGGAAGTCCCAATTTTCCATTCCTTCCTCCCCCTGCCCTCCTCAAACGCAAAGTCTAGAAACCAGGGAGGAGGGAAGCAAAAGCTCTTTCCCAGTGAACTGTGTGAGTCTGCTAGCTGAGGGGCTTTAAGGGCAGCTGCCAGCTATGGTAAGACATGCAGGAAATTCACAGGAGTTGGCTGTAGGCACGTCAGATGGTGTAAGGAGAAGGGACTCACTGATGTATACAGAAATAGAAGTCACCAAGCCAACTGAGGAGGAGAGGAGAAAATGTTGCTTACTCACAGGCAAAAAAAAAGAGGAGTGTGTGGTCTGCGTAATACTGTTTGAGAGGAATTGCCTGCCTTCCTATTCCTTTCCTATTCCTGTTTTTCCAGGCTTTCTTAATTGGCAGAAGTCACCCCGCAAGCATCCCTAGATTACCAGCTCACAGGGAATCGAAACTCCCAGTGCCCTGAGGTGTGATGGTGTCCGCTGCACGGGGGCTTTTCTGAAGGTGGAAGCTAACTCCAGAAGTAGTGTGGAGAAGGATTTAAAGCAACACACTGTCATTTGGAAACTTGCCGTGCTCCCTGTGTCCCAAAACACTTTTGCTGTTTCCTGCCCAAAATCATGTAGATGGGTGGGCCCTGCATGCCCACTGCCCAGCACTGGGTGCAGCAGGACCTTGCCATCCTGCCTCTGCCATGTTTTGCGCCCACCCTCCCTCAAACCACAGAAGGTGCAAGGTGAAGGAGAATCTGACCCCAAATGTGCACTGCATGGAAGGAAGCTGGTCATTCCTGTCGCCCCATTTCTCTCACCTGTTCCTGGGGGCCCTCCTTGCAACTCCATCAGCTTTTCTGCTGCTCTCAGCACCAACAGCCATCTCAGCAATAGGTATGCAGTGACTTAGTATTCAGGCTCAGCCCGGTATTGCCTACAGCACCCACCTGCAAACTCTCATCCATGTGCCTGTCGGCCAGTGGCCATCTTGTCCTGGGGCCACTACAAGGCCCAGAGAGGCAAGTGGGATGGGTGAGATGATGTGAGCTGGTCCCTGCCCTGGGCCACGAGGCTGTCGTGTCCTGGGGTGCAGATCAGGGGAGCACCCCAGGCCAGGCTGCAGGGGTGTGAATGTGCCCCCTCCGACAGCCCCTCCGCAGGGGCAGCCAGCCTGGCCAGAGGCTGTCAAAGGGGTCAGGGCTGAAGGGATGCGAGGATGAGAGAGAAAGCAAGCGAAGCAAAAGCAGGGAACAAGCTCTGACTGCAGATGGATTTTGCCCCCTTCTGTCAGCATCCTGCAACAGACCCGAGCTGCTGCCTTGGGCCGGCTCTGCCTTGCCGAGCCTGGTGCGTTTGGCTGTACAGATGCTCTCACAGCCACTGGCATCCTATCTGCAGCCTCTTGCTGGTTACAGGCAGGGAGGCCAGAAATTATGACTGAAGCCTCCAGGGAACTCAGCTTTAAAACCAGATGATTGTGCCATAAAGAAGAGTATTTTATTTTCAGGTCAGAAGGTAGCAGGCAGGGGCAGGGATGCCGGTGAGGATGTGGGAGGGAACGAATATATGCAGGAACAAGGGAGTCACATAGCTGAGGGGTGACTGTCAGTGGCTGAACAGGTCTTTGAAGATGGCAACATATTTTTGCCCACAGATTCACTTGTGAAACTCTGCTGCTGTCCTAAACGCTGTCAGTACCTGAGTATTGGCCTCACAGGAACATGGAGGCAGGATGCTCCCACAGGCCGAGTCTCCTGGTGGATAGCAGGAAGAGTGTTGAGCTTCTAAAGTAACATCTGTCATTGCACTGACTTCCTATCCTACCCTATCCCCTTGTATCTCACAGGCTAGCAAAGTCTGCAGTTGCTGCCAGATGATGGCCATGCAAAATTATGCACTAAGCCTCATCCTAGCATGTTCACTGAAGTGTTAGATGAGGAGGATCTCAGGAGAGCAGGTAGAGGAGAAGGAGATGTGCCTTAGGGATGCTCACCTATGTCCTGTGCAGCAGAGGATGGGGAGCTGTGCAGGCAATCTTTTTTCTTCTGGTGAGAAGTAGTGGTGTCACATATCCTTAATGAGGTGACCTTGTGCAAAAGGACTGGGAATTTTATACTGCCTGCTCTGGAACTGATCTGCCCTCATAACTGATTTCTCAGGTCATGGAGGCAGGCTCATCACAGCTACATGTACCTTCCAGAGCACGCAGGGACTGTGTGCCGAAACCAACACTGCGTCGGAATCTCTGAATAGGCCTGTACAGGCTTCCTCCGAAATGTCTGTAAGGAGGCAAGGTAGAGCATCTGGTTTCTGCACAGATCTGTTTGGAGCAGGATAGATACAGATGCTGTGACTGGGCAGATTGCTTGGGATGCTTGATGGAAGAGGGCTCTGGAGCACCGGGATGTAGCTGAAGAAGAGCATTGGGAGAAGAGGGAGCCTGGGATGGACCTCGGTGCTTGGCAGTTTTGCAGGTGTGTGGCATCTCCCCACCAGCCTGCCTGGATGGTTCTTGCTTAGGGAATTACATTCCTCAGGCCTGGGTTCCAGAGGCATGTGACAGCTCTTTCTTCTATCATTTTGCTGTTCAGCAGTAGTTCTGGGCTTCAGTAGGAAGGTTTTAGTCGCCTTATAAATAATCCCTTTCTCTCCAGTGTGACCTCTGTGCAGGCTCGGTGCATGCTGCTAAGCAGCTACATGAGAGGTCGTTGCTTTTCCACAGCAACTCTAATGCACACAGGCTCAGCGGCATTTCAGAGCCTCCTCGTGGACATGCAGTCCACAGATATAACATATGAGGGCCCAGAGAACTGCCCAAGGTACAAGAATTCCAGCGGTCTTTTTTTCCCAGTGATTGCCCAGTCATTATTTTAACAACAGCCTGTCCAAAATGAAATTTTGAATCCAATTTGGAATCCATTTCAGAGTTCAAGGAGCATCTGGACAACGCTCTTAGTCACATGGTTTAGTTTTAGGTAGTCCTGCGAGGAGCAGGGTGTTGGTCTTAATGATCCTTATGGGTCCCTTCCAACTTGAGATATTCTATGATTCTAAGATAGACCTAGGAGGATGTGTGCTTCAGAGTCATTT
This sequence comes from Fulmarus glacialis, assembly GCF_000690835.1. NCBI lineage: Eukaryota > Metazoa > Chordata > Aves > Procellariiformes > Procellariidae > Fulmarus > Fulmarus glacialis. The sequence goes on along the minus strand of NW_009195797.1, from coordinate 27,469 downwards.
TGACCCCTTTGCTACATCCCAGCTGAAAAGCAGGTCTGCTGGGCAAACCCGCTTCTTCTCAGCCGCTGTCAGGAAGGTTTTGTCTCTGGAGCGGTCCTGAGCTCGCTCCAGGGCCCAGCTGGCATTAGCTGAAGTGAGGTGGAAATCTCACAGGCACCTTTACAGCCTTCATCCCCAGGGCAATGTTGAATACCACCTGATCCCCACTGCAGAAAACACAATGTCATTCTTTCTTTGAAAATGTGTAATGTGTGGGATGACCCTGCCTGATGGGGAGGATTTAGGTGCCTCCAGGAAAAAGATAAGGAAGCACACCCTAGCCTTCCTGGCAGTTCAGTAGCAGACTTGTATTCAAGTGTCACAGAAAGCATCTTCCAGCCCATCATTCTTTTCCTCCCATTAGTCTGCATTTATCTATGGCCTTTGTATCTCTTGGCTGCAGCTCAGGCCAGACATGGGCAGCTCACCAAGACACCTGTTCTTGTATCATTCCCGGTCTCTCTGGGTTATTTATTTACTTTCCGCCTCCTCCTGCTCTATAAACACAAGAGATACAGGTCACTGGGAAAAGCACCTAGCCTTCTGTATGCAGATTGTATCCACACCAGGCGCAGCAAATCCCAGTGAAACCTCAGCTATGAACATCTCTCCAGCTTGGCCAGGCTGGAAGAAAACAGCCAAATCTAGCACATTGGCTCTGTTTTAACCTGGAAAGTGAGAAGTGCTTCCAGCACAGACTCCAGTGTCCTAGAGCACATTGCTGTGAGATCTAGGAGAGGAGAAGGCATCTGCAGCCCTCTGCCCTCCTGCTAGGTGGCCTCATGCTTCATCTGCTGCCTGGATCCAGGGGAGCCCAGAGCCCAGGGACTGTGATCTCCCTGCCTGCCAGGGCTGTGAGCTGGTACGTCCTGATGGCCTGGCCGAGAGAGCATGTTGTGGCTGCTGTATTTTTTCCCCAAGCAGCTGAGGGTGGCACCTGTGACGCTGGAAGGGAAAGCTGGACAGGTTTTTGAAGTGCTAATGATGATTAGTTTGTCTAAGCCAGCACAAACTATCAATGGGTTTGAAATGTTAATCAGGAGAAGGGCCTAGTGCTAAAGAACTGCAGAACGAGAAATGAATGGGGAAGTGGGGGGGAGGGAGAAAAAGGGCTGGAGGGGGAAGAGATGCTTAAGTGGGGATTTGACACAAGTATTTTCAGCTGCTCAGCTCTTTGCTCTCTAAGTGGGACAGATGCCTTCCTCTTCTGCGTGCCTGAAATACCTCACTTTGCTCACAGAAACACTGCGATTGCAATGAATTTCACTCTGCCTGCGTAGGAAAAGCTTCCTTGAGGATTGCTCCCCAGATCTTCCTCTGCTCCACTTGGGGAGCGACTCTGCACCCCACCCCTATGTCTCCCCATGAAATGCCCTTTTTCCTTTACGCTGCTCTCTGCTGCTTGCTTATTTGGTATGTTGGTGTGCATATATCTTAGCACAGTCCTAGAAGATACTCACACACACCTGATTTCAGACAAACCACTGCCTTCCAGGCTGCACTTTCCTGTAGAGTGCATGGATGGATGGATTCTGATAAACACAATAAATACGTGCACTGTAAAAAACATTTGCAGACGTACTCCACTCTCTCCCCTCTTACTTTTGTAGATACCTGTGCACCTCCACATTTTTATCTCACGTTGCACTTGCTATGCATGCCTGTACTATCTTACACTCACATTGACATATAGGAAGATCATCCTCAGAGTACCTTGCCATGCTGTGCTGGCACTTTCAGCTCCTGGATTTACTTAGAACAGGATTGCTGCTCACATACCTCTCCTGCTGGTAATCAGCGAGTGGGAGTAGATGTGTGTGATGATGATGTCCCCTCATCACTCCCCATCCTGGTCATGTGTAGATACGAGGCTGTTTCTTCTCAGACTTTGCCAGGAGCTCCCGCTCCATTCTTTGGGATGGTGTATGGGCTCCTTGGAATAGGAAACGCAATGGAAAAAAAAAAAAACAAAAAAACAAGAGAAAGAAAAAGAAACACGTCATTTCATAGCTCTCTAAGCACAGACTTCCTGCTTAAGGATCTGAGCCGTACAGCTCGCCCAATTAGTCAGTAACATAAGAACTGCCATACCAGGCAGAACCAAGGATCTGTCTAGCTGCCTTTCCCCCGTATGTCTCCAGCAGTGACCTATAGCAGGTGCCAAGAGAAAAATGTAAGAGTGTTGTAAGTATATAATGATACCGCTCTGTTACACTCTCTGAGCCTCCAGTGATTTGCAGCACAGGGACCTCCTGAGCCAATAGTGTTCGCTTTGTGCTCGGTAGTTCCTTGTGAATTTGTCTCACAGCTCTTTGAGGTCCTGCAGTGTCCTGTGGCAGCGAGTTCCACAGCTGAACTCTGCTCCACCTGCTCTATTTTGCATTTGCTCATCAGCTGTCTGCTTCATTGAGTTTCTGTTGCTTCTGCTGGAACAGACAGTGAAAGATCTTTCTTACTCAGCTGATACATGATGCTCATGATTTTGTACTTCTGTTTCACATTTCTTCTCCATCATCTATGCTCTAGCCTGAAGAAACCTAATCCTTTTGCTGTGTGAAGAAACACCCAAATAAGAATAAGCACGAGGGGGCACTCCGAACATCCTTAGCTCTTGGCATGTTGCACAGCTAGTAACCTTTCCTTCAAACTGGTACTAGAAATCATCTTGGGAATGACTCCTCAAAGCTCCATATTCATGTCCAAACCAGCACTCTTCTGTAATCCGTCTGACTTTTATATACCAGAGATATTACTATTCTGTATCTAACTTTCCACCAAAAAGGCTTTCAAAGAATGTGCTGACCACGTTTCCTGCATTCTTACTCGTTTTCCTGACTCAGGCCCTTAGTGTCTCCTCTCTGCACCAACCAGTAGCTTCCTCCATGCTCCTCAGAGGAGGCTGACACCTCTCACAAACCTGTCAAAATTAATGCAAGCTGGGAGACTGTGGCCTGGCCTCAAAGTGAGTCCAGTGATGTGCAAGAGTCTTAGCCTTTTCTCAGTGTGCTTATTCCTGAGTATGTGCTTCTGCAGACGAGATAAACGGGGGCTGTTATCAAAGCATCTGGCAAGAGTCTTGCATGACTCTTGCATGTTAAGTAATTAGTTGGATCCCTGGCATCCTGGGATTGCCACCTTCTGCATCCGTCCTTTTGCAAAGGAGAGGTTCTGCAGTCAGCTGCACAACGTAATCGCATCGGTGGCCATTAGGGTTAGCTCTCATCTTTATGAGACAAAACCCACTTGCAGTAAGCAGCTCAGACAAGATGGAGAGAGCAACAGAGCTCCCATCTTGGAAACTGATGTAGAGATAAGGAATTCCACTAAAGAGAAGTGAGAGCAATAATAATAATTAATCTTCTTAATCAGGTAATCTTTTCACAGCAAGCAGAGCTTTTAGAATTTAACCCCATGTGTTACTCTATAACACACAAACCATTTAAGTCAATGGAAAGACACCTTTTCCTTTAGTAGGCTTTGGATCAGGAACTCTTGCGAATGAGCTGGGTTCCACATTTCAATGTAGCTGTTGTTCCTAAGCATTTTTCTGAATGGCTGGCAGGAATGTGCTTCTGTGAGAGCTGCCCATCAGTGGGTTGCCATGATTTTTTGCTCAGGTACTGTGTGCTCATCTTGCGCGACCAGACTTGCATAGCTCTGCTTTTTCTCTCTGATGAGGTGGCTGTCAAGTTTTCCAGAGAGCCATGCAAAATCTTCCAATGCAGATATTTAGCTGATACATAGTCAGCACAACGGTACTCCTGACTTTGTCTTTCTCCCCAGGGACAGTCTTGCAAACCAAAGCCATTTGTGTTAATGTTCGTAGAAAGCGAATAAAATGGGCCACAAACACCATCAAAACAAATCTGCTGTTTATATTTGAATGACTGTTTGGTCATGCTCTAATAGCAATAATCATCAGCAGTAGCAGCGGGGAGCCAGCATGCGCGTTAACTGCATTACATTTTCATTTGACATGAGTAATTGTAACATTCGGTGAAGTTGTTCTAATAGTTATGATACACTTGTTGGTCCACGAGGTGGGAAGTGGTGGAAGGCCAAATTAAGGTAGTTTGCCTGACCCTCACTAACAAATTGCCTCACTCTCAATCCATAATGTAGTAGAAGTACTTTGATTGTTGCTGATTATTTTTAAACTATATTTAAGGCACATCAGCAATTTCCTCTTCTGCACGAGTACATATAATGATTGGAGATGGGCCCAGCCAGGAGTCTGGTGTCTGACTGCTGGATGCAACATCTGGATCTGGTTTATAGCTCTCCATCTCTGTTCTCAAACTAAATGACCCCCCCGCCCCGTATTGAACCACTCCCATGTTTTGCATAGGAAAGGCAAGAATTAATTGTATCAAACAAAGAAAATTACCAGCTAATAAATGGATCGACCCAGTCTTCAATCTAGTAATGCTACATCAGGTCTCCTGAAGTCTTGCCCTGGACTAAAAGTTGAGATAGGGGCTATGGATTGTACCACCGAGGCTTCAGACAGGGATCTGAGGTCCCCCAGGTTTGGGGTGAAAGTGCCCAGCCGCTCACACCGAGAGGCTCAAGCTGAAGGCTGAGCCCTGAGCCTCCGTTTCAAACCCGTCTGTACTCAGCGCTGGAATGTTTTCTTTCTTATTCTCTAAATTAAAAAAGAAAAGTTGAAAGCTGGGGAGCTCACAACAGGGGTCTTTGCGTACCTACACGAGAGGCATGCAGGCCACACCGGTCTCTGCCTCGGTGCCCTCCCTCCAGCCTCCTGCTGCTTCTGGCCGGCGTGCCACTCGCCATCGCCCCGGGGTGACCTCCCTGCTCAGCACCCTGCGGTTTTTGCTCACGTTCACAGCAGGGGCTAAACGAAGTAGAATGAGGCTCCGATTACAGTTTTAACGAGGATGAAAATCCCGATTCCCATCTCGTGCTGAGTTCCCAGCTGTAGGAATTTATCAGATTGTTACAGCCAGGCGGACGCCTGCTCCTGGCTCTGCCGTGGCTTCTGCTGGGCAGTGCCTGCTGGCTGTGCTGCAGATAACCGAGTGCTCTTTGCTCAGCCGGGCCAGGCTGCTTTCTCACATGGCAGGGAGCAGTCGTTTTGGTCACTCACCCGCTCGTGTTACTGTGGTATAATGATTTCCTAATTGCTTCTGTTAAGCACATCCCCAAACAGCTACCTGTCCACCTGCCAGACTGCACCACGGGTCTTGCGGGACCGAGAACAGAGCTCTGGAAAGCCCCTCGGACAGCGTCTCCAAGGATCCAGGTTCTGTAGAGGGGCAAGACTGGGGCTAGCCCCAGCCAGCGTGTCCTCCCTCCAGCTCTGCCCTGTGGCAGTCCAGACCCACGCAAAGCATTCTTGTGCTCAGCGCGACTCAGATGTATCCTCCACCTAAATAGTCTCCACCTGCCATTTGACCCGTTTGGCCTCAGGGGTTCCTGTGTGTTCCCTCTGCCTTCCTCTTGGGCCGAGTCTGTGTGCTCTCAGCTCTTGTCGATCCTTTCTGCTGTCCTCCATCTTCCATGCCCTTTTGTCTCATGCACGTTTCTTCCACGTGGTTCGTAAGGTACACCAAGTCTGTCTTGCATGCGCCCAGCGCAAGGCAGACTCGCATAAGCCTTTTTTTTGAACCCTGGCACAGAGGGGAAAGGAGGTGGAAAGAAAAAAAGATAAGTGAAGTGAAGAAGGAAAATGCAGTTCGGAGAGTTGGCACAGGTGCTTTCCATGTAGGGCCAGGCGGCATTTTCAGACGGCAGCAGCACGTGGCGAACATCACTTTGCATATGAAAATCTAGTTAAGCTAACGAGGTCCTTAATTAGGGCTTTTATTATCTTTTAATTCTTTGCTTAAAGGAAAGTGATTACAAAGCTCATCTTTATGATACAGCAAACTAATCTTTCATTTCTGAAGTGTTTTCTTTCCTTTCCTTCCCTTGCCACAATAATGAGGAAAGGGAGAGAGAGAAAAAAGATGGGGAGGGGGTTGCAGAAAGGGAAACAAAGCCGTGAGGAGGACGCCACGAAGCAGAGCATTTGAACCTGTATGCTTTTGCGGTAGCATTTCCATGCGGATCAGAAAAAGCCTCAGGAACCCATGACTCAGTACTGGGAATGAGTGGGCGAGAGAAACAAAATATTAAAAACCCAGTGGCACAGGAAGAAGCCGGGGGGCCATGGGCTCTTGCTGCAGGATCTGCACACCTCTGTCCCTAGCACAGGGCTTGCTGTTCATCAGTGCCGCCAGCAGTGACTCACCGCTTCGCTTGCTCGGCCACGCCAAGCAGCTCAGCGTGCTTCGTGCATTACAGTCCTATAGGATGACTTGTGGAAGGGACTTCCGTAAAGGCCCCGTAGACGTCAAAGCAGAGTAATTGGGGCTGTAGGGCTCATGTCTGCTCTTCTCCTAGATGCCACAAAACTGCACAGCATAGATGCCACAAAACTGCACAGCATATAAAACTGAAGGATGGATAGGGCTGATTAGAAACAACCACGCCCTGAAAAGCTCTGCCAGGCGCCCCTCCTGCCCTGCATCCCCCACCCCCAGCTTTCCCAAGCCAGGGCTCCCCACACCAGCTCTCCCAGTGTATTTCAGTCCTAACGATTTTTTTTTATGTCCTTACAGGTTTCCTACAGGTCTGCTAATTTTGTCCCATCCTGTTAAATCCACTGACGTACCAGTGCTGGGCTTCACATAGAGAGTAGTTACTCCACTCAGTCTTGACTTACTGCACATGTTGTTATCACAGTTCTGGGAGTCTGACAAACAGACACCACATTTTCTGTCTTCTGCACAGGTTACGGACATTTGTTGAAAGCTGCTAAATTCATGTTTATTGTGAACTTTAAACCTTGGTTGCTGCTTCCCTTCACCTGCCCCTAGAGGCACGATACGTTATGGCCTGAAGCCGTATCACTTAATATTGGGATAGTGATAGATCTCTCCAACCCAAAGAGTGTAAGGTGGGGTCAGCTGCCTGAAAATGAGAAGCTCGAGAACCTCCTGATGGGAACTCCACGGAGGCAAGTTCTGTGAGCCAGGATTGATCAGGAGCTCTGCAGCGTGCGGCTCCTCATGCTTATGGAGAAGTAATCCTTCGGGTAGCATATCAAAATAAGGTGCGGATCATTTGTTGCTGTTAGAGATCATACGATATTTCCCATAAAAGCAGGGATGTTAACATCAATGTCTTCGCCAAATTCTAATGCAAATGATTACATGCTACTTTCTTAATTCTTCCTCTTTGCAATTAAAATTTCTTCCTCTTCCCCTTTTTTTTCAACTGCTTCAGCACTGCAAAGCAGTTGCTGCATCCCATACCACCGATAGAAGCATTTTGGTTTTTTCTGACAGGATCTTTACTGCATATGTTTTGAATATATCAGAAAACACAGTACGGTGTGTAAATGCTATCCACTTTTCATTGCCGTGATAGCAGTGTTTGGCATGCACTTTTTAATCCAATTACAATCCAAAGGAAAATAAGGGAAATTTTTAGACCTTCAACTTTCAGCTAGGAACCTAGCTGTGCATTAGACACTGGGCATCAAACAGCAATTTGTGCCTTTGCAATCTTCTTCCCTGGTAAAAGAACATCAGCTTTATCTATGAAGTTGTAGACGATGCCAAAGACAAATGGACTGATTTTGCAAGGTGCTTACTGTCTGCATTTCTAACTCAAGCTAATGCTTAGTATCTGTGAAAATTAGGCAAAAGATTTTTTACAACCACTTCAAAGTGCTTTGTAGTCTCTTTTCTCGATATCTTTCATATTTATCTAGATTGAAGGAAGTTTAGAGGAGCAAATAAAATTACTAGCACTTCTTTGTCAACCTGGCAATAGTTTCTGTCTGTTCTGCTTAGAAGTCTCAGTCTAAACAGGTAAGATATGCACGTATTACAGCTTTTCAGAAAACAGCATTGTGATATTTTTAAGCTGGTGGATTAGTGTCACTGTTTTTAACTGTTTATTTCCTTGTTCATATTAATCTCCCCAATACCAGGTACCTTACTTTTCCAGTAATTCCTTAAGGACATATTGACCCTAGTTAGAATTGGAATGAATAATGGAATACAGTTTATCATCTTCATAAATCTCTGTAGATCTAATTTACATTGTAAGGTGGACATTCTTCTGTTGCATTTATTTTATCTGGAACCCCAGTTAAGCCATCTTTGCCCAACCTCTGGCCACAATGTTGTGTTTTAGATCACAGGTATTTTATGTACTGGATCAGCATCTCTTTCTGGCTTCCTGCAATACTTGCCAAAGTCTTTCTTTGTGTTAACTTCCCTGTACCCAAATTAAAACATCATCCATTAAAAGTCTGACACCTCGTAATCCCTCAAAGATCTGTGCAATTACTCTTTATAATACCTCGGGAGCAGAACTTGTACCAAATGGCCTTTGCTTAAATTCACTGTATAATATCCAAATGGTGTATTAAAAATCACTAGCTTAGAGCCTGGGCTAATTTTTTTTCTTCCCAAAATGCCTGTGTTATATCTAACATTTAGAGTATTTTTGTTTTTCTTAGCTGTCCTTTCTTAAGTGATTTAGATCAGATGCTATACAGACTTCATGGCTTCATTTCAGTTATGTGAATCAGTACGCATCCATAGCATATTTGACTTTTCAGTTACAACCATGTAATTCTTTCAAACTATAAATTGTTCTTCTGTACCAGTAAGTGCTTGCTTTTTTCCTATGATCATATTCAGTTTTCCTACTCATTAGGGTGAATGGTACCTTTTTCTGGGTGGGCATCACATGGGAATGACTAATTTATCAAGGTGGTATTTGGAGATGTGAGGATTCGTGTAGTCTTTTTAGGATCCTGTAGTGCTTACAACACACATCACTTTTTACTAACTTGGGCTATGTCATTTTCAAGTCCCAGTATTTTCCCTGGAACACGTTGCAGTTACCCAATTTAAAAGAATACAGCCAGGCCGTTAACGTTTACCTGTGTTTGCCTGTCTGAGCCATTTATTTTGCACTCTCTGTGCCTACAAAAATATATATGCTGTTGCCTTTCTGTTCTCGATATGTGCAGACTCTCTTGGTTTTAATGTATGTGCTGCAGCTTTGAAAATGATTTTTTCGGTCTTTGCATTTATAGGGTATTAGACCAAATTCTGGGGTCTATCTTAGCTTGTGTACCCAAACCGGTTGTGTGGCTAGGAGCTTGTGATTATCAGAGGAACTTCTATTTCTTTTCTGGATTCTTTTGCGGATTCCCTTCATCTCCAGCTTTCTCTTTTTGAAATGATGCAACATGGACACTCATTCACCACTGAGTCATACAGAGCCCAACTGTGCATTTCACTGCCTTTTGAAATGTCTCTGTTCCTGCGTTAAGATTATATACCCTCTTCTTCAGAGATATGCATCTATCTGGGGTCTGATCCAATGCCCCCGAAAGCCTGTGGAATCGTTCTAGTTGCCTTCAATGGATTTTAGATAAGGCTTCGGTTATTTTGTCCCAGGGCTATGAATTTCTCTTTCATTTAAGGGTTGTGGAGCTGTTCAAATTCATGTGACTGAGCTTAAATTTCTATCCAGTCCCCAGTGCATCAGCCAGATCACATTACCCATGGTTGCAATGTTTTTAAATAATCACATTTTGTATAGTAGCAGCTTCTCCCTCTGATTTTCAGAGCTTGAGCCAAATCCTCCCCAGTTGCTTCTCCTCCCATGCAAAAGCAGTGCACGCCAACAAACACCACCGAGTCCACTGTGCGGATAGTATTGCGGCTTTTTAAGTGCCTCCTCTGCAGCTTGTTGGGACTAGGCAACTGTTCAAACTCTTCCTGATGCTCTCTTTTCTGTTCAGATTTCTTGACAATTCAAAGAATTCGGGGGAAATAAGCACTCCTTTTCCATCTGTAAGTTGTGTCAGGGTTTAGTGGGCGCTAAGGAAGAGAGGTACGGTGCTGTTATGAAAAGGAAGATTGCTCTTATGCATATGATTATACTCAGGATCTTGGAAACACCTGAGTGATACTGGGCATGCTCGGAGTTTTAATACATATACCTATCTGGTCTGTCGCATGCTAATATAATGCCCCCTCAGCTCCAAAAGCTAGGCCTGAAACTAAACACCTCCAGGATTAGACGAAGCATCGAGCCTGGGATTGGTCCAAGTCTGGCTACAGGCCATAAAGATACAACATCTTTGGATGAGAAACAGGGCAAAAAGCTGAAAGTTGCAAGCTAGCCTTTCTGGCTGCCATGAAAGAGAGAAGATGAAACACAGGAAAAAAGAATTAACTATGAGGCATCCGTCAAAGTCCTTCTCGAGGTGAATAATTACACTCTCTGTTAATTACACGTAGTACCATAGCTTGGCTTTCATGATATATGTCAGGTTTTATTGCTCTTGTTGTCAGTTTCTGGATGTCATAACTCTGCTCCCCAGCAGTCTGTCATCAGAAAGAGCTATGGTAAATGAATTCCATAAAAAAAGCGTTTGCTAATGTTTGTTTCCCCAGGAACAGCAGTGCAATAGGGTAGCTGCAGCTCCTGCACCAAGCTCTCCCAGCAGGATGATGCTCAGAGCTGGTTTAGTTCAGCACCTTCTACAGGAGCCCCAAGATGAAACCTGTAGCCTGAGTAATTCTTGCTGCAGCAGGCAGGGAGGTGTTTCTTTGCACAGGGTTTATCATGCTGCTTCTAATCTCAGTCACAAACCTGATAGGCCACCATTGCTACCCAGCTGGTTATCCCTGGCTCTCCTATCCCGACAGAGCACCTCACACGGCTATGTCTACCGTCAGCTGCACTAGCAGGATTTTAGAGGTCTTCTCGCTCTGGTGTGGGATCTCATGACCTTCCCTCTCCCTGCGTGTTGGCAAGGCTTATTTTCAGTGCTCTGCTTACTTTTCTTTCAGAAACATTTCTCGGGTGAATTTTGTTTACGATTATGGAATCACAGAAATAAGCAATGAAAAAATATATGTGCTTATAAAAGTCCTGTCAGCTTGAACTCATCCAATCAGGGAGAATTACCAGTATTATTTGACTTTGCTTTGTCATACCAAGTGATTTGCTAGCCAGCTTTTGAAGAGCATATGAATTCTTGGAAGAGTTATGGTTGGATGTTGTGGTTTAACTTATTCAAATAGAAATGTGTGAGGATGCTGTCGTTTTGTCCCTTTCTTTGCCAAAAATAAATACATTTCACTTCACATTTGAAATTTTTAATTTGCTCTAGTCATGGGGAAAAGTTTTATGTTTAGTCCATGGCCTGAAATACATTCTCATCAATTTTGTTTTGAATACATTTGCATAAGGAACAAATCGATCAAAAATGTCTATATGCCAAAATTTCATGAAGAAACATTGCTAAATTTTTGCTGCAAATAATTCGTCCAGCTCTGGTGATCAGGATGAATAAGAAAGAGCAAAAGTTCTCGCAGTCGGTTTCTGTCTCTAGTTCTTCCGTGCTCTTGATCATGGTTAGTATCTGCAGGCCTGAAAATATTTACTGTATTGATGCGTGTAATACCGCTGTGAAATAACAGAGAGTTACCTTCTCCTTCTTTGTGGTAGGCTCAGAAACTCAGAGGCTAAAGACAGGGGTCAAACCACCCAAAAGAAATACTTGGTTTAGGATGGAATGCAGCACTGTCTGGACCTGTGATCTTTCTCTGTAGGCTATAATGGGAGCTTATGATAGAAGTCCGTCTTGTAGGTAAGAAGTTAGGCTAGATGAATCCCACTCTGTGTGTCCATAGGAGGTATCCATGGCTGTGCAGGAAATCTCTGGCAGAGCAAGGAAATGAAACTGCTTCAGGGATCCCAGGCAAATCACGGGACCTTCTTTCTTCTGTGTCATTTCAGCCATCCTTCCCTCTCACAGATTCCAAAATACATATGTGCTGATGCAAGCCGGCTAGCAGCCCAGGCAGAATAGCACTCACATCACAAGCAAGTAGGAAAATAAGCACTCTGAGCACAGCAGAGATGCACTGATATGGAGGATTAAAGCCAAGAAGCATCTTGGCTTTCTGAGTGAAGTCTGGGACAGTAGTGGTCTAGCTGGCCATGCCTTGAGCAGGGGGTTGGACTAGAGACCTCAGGAGATCCCTTCCTACCTGTACAATTCTGTAAGTCTCTGACCCCCTGTTTGTTCTCTGGTCTGGTCTCCAGTCTTTGAAGCTTAGCTGTTGCACAGCCCAGGTGCTGTAGTTCTTTCCCACCAACCACGTTTTAGGTACTGAAGATCACTATGGCCTATTCTTGGTGGCTGTGAAACCTTGAAGCCAGCTATGTCTATCCTGATCAAATCCCCCTAACACACTGGTATATAGATATACTGGAAACATACTGGAACACCAAAGAGAAATGGCAGGGAACAGTTGCACTTTGGGTACTCAGGGAGGCTTGCAAGTAGGTGCGAGCAGGCCTCAGAGATGCTCTTGCTGATAGGAGGAAGTTAGGCGTGCCGTCTCAGGTGCTCCCCTTTCTACAAGGGGCTGTCAGGAAATGCAGGAGGATTGCACAAGGCAGGTCAGGGCTTTGCTCCCTACAGGCTTAAAACACGTCCCGTTGAATCACCAACTCAGCTGCCAGCCATAACCACAAGCCAGCAATCTCAGCCCTGGCCCTCCCAGGTCGCAGTGCCGGGGAGATGTGGGGAGAGCAGGGGGGCTGCCCCTTCCCTCCTGCCTCGCCTTCCTTGCCCTTCAGGGTGGGCTGAGGGGAGGAACAGGCACACATGTGACAGCCTCACATCCAGGCTGGATCTCACCCATGGCTCTCGTCATGTTTTCAGACCATTTGGCAGTGGTTGGAAACCAGAATCTCTCCAAATCTGGCAGTAATAATTGCCTAAAAATGCTTTTAACTGAGCTAAACCCACACACGATTCCCTGAGCAGTGAATGTGATGCCCTCTCATTTGTTCTGTGGTTGGATTCCCCGGTGTCCCACTTGGCTAGGACAGTCGTAATGACACCAACCCTTGGGGCTTCTCTGATGCCTAATAAGTCATAATCTTTCCTTTTTGGGAAGGGGAGGCCGTAATTGGACCTCGGTCCTTCTTTTCACTACATTTCTGAAGTTTGCAGGGACGTAGTAGCTGAGAGTTTCTGTGTCAGAACTAGCTGAAATTGTCTCCTATCTGGTGTCTCAGGCAATAATGGGTCCAGCTATGCTTTGCCTTCTCATGTAACTGCAATAAAGTCATATAGAGCCAGATCCATAAAGACAGGTACTCCCTGAAGAGCCCATGAACACTTTGGGAATCTGGGCCTTTGTCTCTCTTTCAGTTCCCCACCACTAAAAATGGAGTCCATGGCTCTGTTCTACAACTCAGGGCTGTTCTCCTGGTAGCTTCCAGGCTGAATTGTGGTCCCAGGGACAATCCCTGCTACCACCAGTTTTTCTACCAGTCTGTAATACCGTAAGGTATATTTACCATTCAGCCTCCCAAGTAATCTGCCTTAGCAGAATTTGCCGTCCTGGCTGTCAAGAAGTTGGAAAGGCTTGCTATAGAAAATCAGTGGCATTTGGAGATTACTGAAAAAAATCTAACTCCAAATGTAAGTGATATTAATGAAGCCCTTACATAGATATTTGTGTATTTATTGTTAGCTCTCCCTGTGAAAACTTGGTGTGTGGAGGAGTGATTTAATTCAATTACTTCAAGATTGTGCTTAAAAGTATTCCCTTAAGATCTCAGCACGTCTCTTAACCCACCAACATACTCAAAGATAGGCTGCACAATGGAAATCTGAGATCTCACATTCAAGTTAAATCCCACACAGTCTCTCTTGTTTTACCTAAATCAGCTTATGCCTTCTCTCTAGGAATATGTTGCCCAGATGCTTGGGGCTTTGTAAGAGCAAGTGTTAACAGGCTTTAAGTCACAATAAAAGTTTTATTTTTCTCTGGTAAATAATATCTTTGAATCGATGCCAATATAACCCTTGGTATGACATAGTCTCTTTCTGAAGTTCAGAAGGCAAAGTTGTGGTGATTTCATCCTGCAGAGCAGTGGCAGCGAACACACATTTCAGGAAATACACCTAAAGCATTTCTTCTTTTTTTGATTGAGTCTCTCAAACATCATTTTTAGTGGCAAGCAAGGTTGATGCCAGCATTCAAAGTGCTTTTACCTGAACATTTTCAGAGAGTCTTAAAAATAGAACTGAAAGGGTCCTAAAAACATCACAAGCCCATCTCTCCACCTTGAAGCAGAGTCACCTGTACATCTGTCACTCCTGCCATACAATTTATTTTGAAAGCTGTCCAGTAATGGAAACTCTACGCCCTCCCCAAGCAGACCTTCTAGTACTTTACCGTGCTTACCAATGGAGCTTTCATTTTGCTCGCTAGCTAGCGTGCATCTTTCTTTCTGAAATTTAAGCCAGTTACTCCTTGCTCTGTCTGCAATGGACATGGACAAATTATTCCTTTCCCTTTTGTAAACAATCTTTTATATACATGAAAATTCTTATCATGCCTCCCCCAGTCTTCCCTTCTGCTGACTGATTAGCCCAACTTCTTTCAATTTACCCCTAAAGAGGTGTTTTTCTAGAGTTGTAACTGTTCTTGTTTGCTCTCCTCTAGGCTTTCTCTTCTTGGGTCTACATCTTTCTTAAAGTGTCATGCCCAAAACAGGACACAGTATTCCAGCTGAAGCCGCTCAATGCTTGGTAGAGTGGAAAGATCGTATCATGTGTCCAGATTCTTATGTCTACGTGATATTTGCCTTTTTTACAATGTTATAATGCTGCTGATAAAAGTCCAGCTGGCAAATCACTACATTCTGCCCACCTCAGATTATTTTCTTTCTGAAGAACTTCTGACTAATTAGTTGTTCCCTTATCTTGCGTCCATGCAGTTGTTTATTCTTGTTATAGGCTTTAATTATGTTTGTTGAATTAATTCAATTTTTAAGAGTGCTTCTCCACGTTGTAAAGATCCTTTTAAATTCTAATGTTAGCTTTCAGCATTCTTGCAGTCTTCCTAGCAAGGTATCATCTACATGATTTATAAGCCAGATCTCCACTCCACACCATCGTTCAGGTTGAAGACAGTGTTTGGCATATTTGTCCTGGGAGAGACCCCTGGAGAATCTCACTCGGTGCAGCTTCCCTTTTTGACAGAAACCACTGAGAGGTGCTGTCTGAGTAAGGCTGTGCCACTGGTTTTACACCTACCCTTGAGTAGTTACTAGTTTTCTGCGATTGCTGAAGAGAATATCACAGGCACCGGTGTCACAAATCCTACTAAGAGTCAAGATATAAGGCATCTATTGCTTGTCACCTTTGCCCAAGGCCCATTACCTGTCACACAAAGAAATTAAATTGGCTTGACACAATTTCTTTCTGACAATTCAACAGGGTCTGTTACTCATCTCTTTGTACTTATCCTTTTAGCTTCTTACATATAGTTCGATTATTTGTTTCAATATTTTTTCTTGGGATGGAAGTTAAACTGAGTGGTCTGTAATTCCCTAGCATAATTTTTTAAAGCTAGACACCATGTTTCCTCTTTCCAGACTTCTAAAATCTTTTCTGTTCTCTATGATTCATGTTCTCCATGAACTGAAATTGCTTCAGCTGGTTCTCTGAAAGGAAGAAGTTCATAAGGACCAGCCAGCTTGAAAACATATTCCTCTGGGTTTTTTCTAGGCTTTCATAGCCTGAGCTTTCATGCTGTTGACATTAATAGCATAGTGTTAGACGCTTGCACTTGACCTTCTTAATGAACTGGCCTCCAAAAATTATTCAGCCTTTAGACTGTCATCTGTCCCTTTCCATTAACACTTTCTTTCTGTTCTTCTCACTGCTAGTGAATGAAGGGGATGCTTTCTTGTTACTTTTCAACTGCATCCTTTTACCCCCACCACAGTAGCCTGGCCTACGGTCTGTGCTCCCTTCGTATGAGCTCAAGAAAGCGCTCATGATTTAGTCAGGTTGGTTTCCTGCTTCCTTCTGTCCTGTCTTCCCATGTGCTGCAATAGGACACTTTGCACTGGGTCTCTCAGTATTGTTTCTTTGAGAAATTGCCAGCTTTCCTTGTCTGCTTTCTCCTTTAGACTCACTTCCCATGAAAGCGTACCTCCCTGTTTTCTGTGTGTATTGCAGTCTGCCTCATTAAAGCTCCTTGGTTTTATGTTGTTGTTTTACTTCTTACCCTTTGTATGGGCTTTGAACTCTATCATTGCTTGGTCACTCTCACCAAAGTTGCCTTCTGCTTTCATAGTCCCAGTTTACCTTGGTTCCAGGTATTAAGCACACTTGTACCACCAGAGATTCCGTCTTTGGGACTGCAGCTCTTTCTGCTCCAGAGCTTTTGCTGCTGTAATGGTGTTTCCCTTTCACTTCTTCCTTCTCCTCCTTGTTTCTCCCCGAGTTGATGTATGTACAACAGCAACACTTGTAAGCACTGGCTGAGCTGCAAAGGCAGAGGATCGGAGTTGCTGCATAACTGCCCTTCTCCCACTGGGTCACTGGTTAGCAGTTTTGTTTACTTGGGCTTTTGAATTCCTTTGGGCTTGCCTCACATTGCATGAACTTCATGGATGCTTTGCGTTTGTTTTTTCTCATTTAATGCTTGTTGAAGTTGAACAGCCCACTTCTTGCAGCTCTGCTTTGATTTACGTATCACTACCAGTAACAACCTGATTGTGTTACCTTCTCGTGTCAAATCCGGTCACTCCTACAGTTGATGCAAGTCTACATTAAGACCTCTTCTCTGACAGAAGTGGCTTCTCAAGTGTCTTCACTTTTACGTTTTTCTTTTGATTTCTTTTTTGAATATCCAGTTCCATTGCCACAACTGTGCAAAAGGAGTAAATTGCAAATGCACAAAATATAACCAGTGCCTATTTTTGTTTCTGTGCTGTGTTATATGGAAACTGTTTTTACATTCCAATCTTAAAGTTACTTGTGTTATAATGCAAATTTTAATGTGTGTTTACTTCTGTAAAATAATTTGTTGTTTGTAGTTTTCTGCATATGAATAATTTGTGCAAGGGCTCTGGTGAATGAATTCTGCTAACTGAAGTTATTCTGAATTGAATGTAGCTCTTCTGTAGTTAAAGTTTCAACTGGAGTTTACCTGATTTTGAACAGATGTTTGCCTTATGAGATAGATAAACAAAGGAATAAAACCCTCCCCAAAAGACAGACCATGGGAAGCCTTGACTAAGAGGTTTCTACCTAGTATGAAATGAACAGGATTCGCTGGATTCCTGGCTATAGATACCTGAAGGTGGAGTTTTTCAGATGGCAAAATGTCCTTTCATTCACTTTGCCACTTTATAGCACAAGAGCAAAAAAAACCCAAACCAAAAACAAAAGGGAGATTAAAACTACTTTAGTAGACTTGTCTGGTTGAAATCTAATACACAAGAGCACTGAAAATTAGTTGATTGAACTCTAATTTTAAAAGTCACTGACATTATAAAAAATGTCAGAGGGCATGTCATCAGAAACAGGCTTAAAATAGGATGTCAGATGACTGCTGAAGACCTAATTCTTTTTTCTGTTTCTATTCTTAATTTGTTTAGCAGCTTGCAAATACTGAAACTACAAAGCAGTTGTCAAAGAGGATTTATTAGCAGAAATTCCTCCCCGCCCCCGCACACTCAGATGACCTGCATATAAATGGTAATGCAACAAGAAAACAAAAACCCTCTTCAGGAGGAGCTGAACTGAGCCCCAAGAGGGAAAATGAACTTCACCACCAGTTCTTTCTCTTCCCTTTGAATCGCATCATCCTTTGTTCAGGACGGTGCTTTTAGTAGGAACAATTTAATGGTGATGACTTTCTTGTCTGATGCTCATAAGAATTAAGTCTATCAGAAAAGCTCTGTGTTGATATAGACAAACCAAGGAGACCCATTGTTTCATTTTCTGTTTCAGAAACATGCCCTTAGTTTGTAGGTGATTGCTTATTTTGGATTTCGTTAAAACAAGTTTTCTGTAGTAAAAAAGCAAATGGAAATGCTCTGTGCTCATTTGGAGAACCAGTCATGAATTGTGGCCAGCATTCAGAAGCTGTTACAAATGCATTGGTGTCATGAGGAAAGCTCATTAAGTCTTGGTATGTCTCCTTCAAAGGGGAACAACCTGAGACTGGGGGGAAGATGGAGGGCAGATGGACAGCCACACACACAGCTGATGAGTATTTTCTTCAGAGAAGGAAAAGGGAAGGAGAAGTATCTTCTGCCAGAAGAACAAAGATGTCAGGAATTAATACCAAGTCATGCTGCACGTCCCAAAAGGCTGATTGCAGATCATGCCTGTCCCATTCCTGGACAGTTGAGCTTCTCAGGAAGCACATCCTGAACAATTGCAGTTTGTGGTCTGGTGTTTTAAGGCACACTGAAATTCATGACTATTCATCTTAAAATTCCAGGCTGCAAAGTGCAGAGCTGCAGGAGCTTCTTATGAGCATCTCAGGTCTCTCTGCATTAGGACAGAGGCAGGACGTATTAAGTCAACACGATGGCTGTCATCCTTAGTCGTGAGCCAGAGTCTTCAGGAAGAATGAAGAACCAGAAGAAGCCTGGTCACAGGGAGGAGCAAAAATGCATGTTTTAATAGCGGAGGAGTCTGTTTCAGTTGTGAAACCAGGTAGAGGGAGGAAATTCAGCTGCTCAAAAGAAAAAAGCTTTTGTGTTTCATGTTTATGAGCTAGGACGCTAGGTTACCTAGCAGGCTCATCCCAAAAATGTCTCCAAGTGATGAGGAAAAAGAGTCAGAATACAATTGAAAATGCTTTTCAGTATTCTTATAGATTTTTCGGTTTCTCATGCCAGCCAAAGTAAAGAATGATTGATGGGGGAAACCTTGGTAGAGCCTCTTAAGTTTTCTCTAGGATGCGTTTCTGGAAGGGCGAGTGTCAATTTCCAGCCTTCGCTTGCAGTTCTGGAGGTCTAGGGGAAGGACGGGCTTGAGCTTTGTCAGAGTTTGGGGCTAAAGCCAGTGCCGGAGTCTGAGCTGCTCCTGGGGGCTTGGATCAGCTGTACTCCAGCGGGGTGCAGGGGTGACAGGGAGCGGGAGGCAGAGAAAAAGCTTAAGTGTGCCTGGGGGACTAGGGAAGACACAGTACAGCAAGCCTGCTCAGATCAAGGGAAGCTGAACTGCACATGGGCCCAGCGCGTGAGACACAAATATAGCAGCCTGGTGAATGCCCAGCTGGGGCGAGCTTTACTTGCTTTTTAAAGGAATGCTGTCAATTCCTATTTGGCTGACAAATTTTTGCTTTGTTTAAAAAGGGGAAAAAAAAAGAAAAGGTGGTGGGTGGGTTTTTCTCCCCACACAAGCCAAGAGCAAATAATTCCCATTAAGTAGTTCATTTTTGTAAACGTTCCAGGGTTGTCTTAAAACAAAAACTGCTCCCCTGTCACCTGATACTCAAATTCACTGGAGAGAAAAGGGAAAGCGGCTGCATTGATTTTCATTGTCCAAGCTGAGAGGAGTGCAAAAAGCTAACAGGGAGAGGGTAAAAGACGAGACACATTTGAAAATACTCCTCCTGACAATAATCTGAGGAGTTGTTTGCAATATGAATAGGGGATGTGTTCCTTTAAAAAACAGTGTTGCTTTTTAAGTGGCTAGTTCTGCTGTAAACAAATCTTGGAAAGCGCCTGTGGAATTAGATGTATTTCAATTAAGGAACTCAAAGGAAATAGGTTTTTACCTACAGCAGAGTATGGAAATGGGATTGGAAACGTAAAGCGTTTTACAAAGCAAGATGTAAGTTCCTTTGAGTAAACAGGGAAGTAACAGCTGTGAAATGTTGCTAGCAGAAATTAAATGTTGTGGCCAAAGGTTTGTTTCTCTTTTTGACTGTTTGCTAAGGCATAATTGTTCAGGTACAAACAATCAATCAATCTTCAAGTGTAGAGAAAGGGTCAGAGTGTCCATTTCATCAAACCAGACCAGTACATTACTTACATGCCAGATTAAATTGTCCAGAGGAGGGAAAGATGTCAGAACGTCATGCCTTCCATGGATTTGTTTTCCTGTAGACAATGATTTTTTGAATGTCTGGTTATGGTTGTTAGAAGTGTGTCTTTCGGAAACGGGTAGTCGTTGCCCACCAGGCAGGCAGAATTAAGGGTATTTTGGAACATGCATCAGGGTGTTTAGTAAGTCAGCTTTTACTTTGCCAGACCTCATACAACATTACATTTGCTTTCCTTTTCCCTTATTTATGTATTGGCTATCAGATGCCTAGAAGAGAGGTTTAAGTGCAGCAGCAAGAGGTTTCTGTACCCATATATATACATAAGTTGTCTAAAGTTTGTGAATTCTTACTGGCATCAGAAGAATTACGTGTGACTCAGGCTAGACATGTGCATTTGCGGATGCAAGTCACAGTAATCGTTAGATTCAAATTAATGAAGCCTGTGCAAGGTTTAATTTCTTCATGTGGGGCCCATATTTCTGCTGGTACTCTGTACAGGCTAATTCATGAGCATCTTAAGGACCCTGTTTGCCCCCGTCATCTTTCCACTCTGGGTGCCTTTGGGTTTCTGTCCGTTGACTGCGCTGCTCCCTTGCCCTGCCCTGCAAGCTTGCAGCTTGGGCAGCCCGAGTAGTTCCTTACTTCTCATAGGAATCTTCCCTGTGTATGGGAACGAATTGCCAAAAAACAAAGCGTCTGCAAGGCTTACAGAGCGCCTGTCAGGGACAGACGGGAGACGCGCAGCTCTTTGCCACACGATGTTCTACACTACAGCAAATGCACTTGGTTTCCGTCTTTCTAATGATTTTTTAAAAAGATTGGTTAATTGGCCGCGTGCCGAAATTTGAAAACAGCAATCAATATGAAAATATGAATGCTTTACAATTTGCAGAGATGGATTCTTTTTTCTTTTCGAGGGAGGAGTACTTTTGTAGGAAAAAACTAAATGGCTGGATTGTATTTTATATTGAATCCAGTGCAAACATGAGGTCTATGCAAATAGAAAAAATACTAGGTTCCACGTATAATTGGGGCCAAAACTTTAACCTCTAGAAATAAAAAACACAGCCAAAGTAGTGGAAAGTCTAATCTGCTTTAGTACAGCATAGGAAGAATTTTGTGTTTTCTGCATGCAGCAATTTGCTACTTCCAGAGCAAGTGGAGAGTGTTTTGATAATTTTCCACGTCTTCAGTGGAAAAGAGTCTGCTTTTTAGGAGATTTTGGGTTTGTCTAAAACCAGAAAAACTCCTTGATCGTGTGATTTCAGCTTTTGGGAGGTTTTCCAGCTAGCATTGGCTACCGGAATACTAACTATGTATATGCTTCATTTATTACAGCTAAATGCACTGGTTGTTTATGACTCTCTGACTTGCACCTTATTTTCTGCAACTGCTGCCTATGCATATATTTTCAAAGAAACTTGAATTTTGAATCATTTATGGAGATGAAAAAAACCCTCTTTTTTGGGTGAGGGGTTGTTTTGCTTTGTTTTCTCAAGTGAAAGAAGCTAAAGAAACATTTAGTCTGGCAAAGGCTCGGTCTGGCATTGCCTAACTCTTTGAATTACAGGTCCAAATTCTTCAAATTGCAGTGAGGAGGAGGGAAGGGGGGAAAAAAATCTTTTTAGCTTCAATACCAAACCCTGCAATTATGAGCTGGAGTTAGAGGAATGCATATGAAGAGTTATTTAAGTCAGAGCTTAGAGTGGAAACTGATTACAACCTTAGCTACGAGGAGGCTCCAGCCCCTCCATAATAAAACTGCAACAGAAACCCTCTTGGCGTTTTTTTGCCCTTCCAGATCTGCCATCTGCCACTTTAATCACCTTTAACCAATGCATGCAGAATGAGGTAGAGGAAGGGACTTCATCCTCAGTTGCCTCAGAGATGTCAACTTCTGAAAATTTCACCTTTGAATTTTCCCTAAATCCTCTTGCTTGAGGGCAAAGAGAAAGGGGGAGAACAGCTTTCTTGGCTGAGGACAGTAGGGAATATTTAAAGGCAAAAACGCTGGAGCCCTTCTGGACCTTCCCGCTGTTAATGCTGTGGATGTGGCTTCTTGCTTCAGCTCTAAAGGGAAAGGATCTCTCCTGAGCGCTCCTGAACAGGCATGTGAGTCTTCTTTACACTAGGACCCCAGTCCTTAGCATCTCGGGCTGGTGTTTCAGCACTGGTGCTGCTCTGTCCATGAGATCACCCAGAGCTACATTGGTCACGGGTGTTTCTACCAGCCAGCAAATACAGTGGCATGGAGGGGGGTGCCAGGGTGCTCCCCCAGCGCTGGTCTTGCGGCACCTGGGAGGTGGTGTTGGGGGGAGACGTTCAGAGCAAATGCAAGCAAAAACAGCCTTTATTGCAGCGTTGCAGGGCAAAGGAAACAGATTTGATCAGATTTGACTCTTGGCAGCTTGCAGGTGGTGACTGTTTATCCTGGGTGGGGCTCTTACCAGTCAGCTTGGAGAAATGATGATATTTTGCTACACGGTTTTAGTGTGGGGTTTTTTTAACTCTTTGTACCTATTTTATTTTGTGTGGCCTCACAGTCACTTGTATTGGTGCAACTGAAGAGATGCAAATAGTGCTCAGACAAGAGGCCAGGGGTGATGGGAGACTCTTACACTGACTTCATAGCACAAGAAAATGTACCTGGGAACCAAGACCTTGGTCCTTTCAGTATGTCTGACTTTGGGAGCCTGGCCACTGAGAGGAGGCCACCGTTTCCTCATTTTATCAGGCATGAGCAACAGAGAAGAGATTAAGGCAATAACAACAGCTGTCAGAATATAGCCTTTTTAGTGGTATATTGGAAAGGAAGTTTGGCCTGTGTCCGCCTCAGCTGAGAATGCATCAGTGAATCCTGGGAAAGATGAAGAAATGAGTGTGCAGCAGTGTCTGTTCCCTGGTTTGCTGTAAACCATATGTCTGTCTGTAGTATACACAAATACTGTGTAGGTGAATAGGTGACTCAGATAGTCAGTTGGCCAGATATTATGATTACCAGCACTACGCAGTCATGCAGGCTCTGCCAAATAAGTTTCAGGCACTTAGCACCTGTGGATGCTGTCCCTGTCAGCGTGCCAGAACTGATTGCCATCTGAGTAACAGCAGCTCCAGCCCCTTGGTGTTGTCTGCGTGTCTTGCTGAGCCAAGCTTAATGCACACAGGAATTGTTTTACCTACAAATGAAGTAGAGCCACTCTGCTTGGTATTGCTGTGTGTTCCTGTACTATACGACAGTGCAGGCAATGAGAAAGAGACAATTTCTCATTGAACTGCAGGTAACACCAATGCAATTAGCCGTATTGGTATTTGGCCAGCGAAAATACAGTAACATTCTTGGAAGCCGGAGAGTTAATGATGTTAAATCTTCATGAGCAGCCAAAGTCCATCCTCTCCTACCACTTTCTTTTTGCCTGCCTTAATGTATAACTTCCTACCTTTGAATTGTAGGTAATTAAGCTGGACTCCTCTGTGCGGAAATGTCACACTTACCACCTATAGGCTTCCTATCTCCAGCTTTAAAAGGAATTATTCTTCCTGCAGCTCCTGCTGCTCCTGTGTTCCACTCTTATTAACCTTGTGGCCACAAAGAACAGGCTCTCCTGTGTTTTCATTAGATCTGCCTTCTAAAGAGATGCAACCAGGAACTAAAGGAAAATACTCAAAGAAGAGATTTGACTTCTTTCGCTTGTGGAGTGAGGTGGGGATTGGGAAGGAATCCTTCCAGCTCTCGTGGTCCCCTCTGACCTGGTCCTTCTGCTGGATGTGTCACAGACCTGTTTTCCCAGTTTGTCTCTCAGCAAGGAAGCAATTGCAGATATACATGTTTGCCATCCTTCAGTCTCACATTTCAAAGCAACCTGATTTGATACTGTCATAGAACTTGAAGAATATTTTTACCCAGATAGGCACCTGGCTCTTGGAGGGGCTTTGCAGGATAGCAGTGCACTTATTTGTGGTTAAATCTTAATTACGACTCCAGGGCACAACTGTGGTGACACCAGACAGCACAGACAGTGCTAGAGTGTGAATCCAGGTTCTGGAGCTGAGCTAGGGAAACTATTAACATCCATTTGAGCAAGAGAATCCATCAAAACATAATGCAATACATTATGTATTCAGATCCCTTCACCCATTGCAGCACTTTGCTCGGGCTTCTGCATTGCTCTGTTCTCACTCTGCAAGATGTGCAGATGTGCCGTGGTGGAGCTGAGAAAGCATTGGATCCACAGTGGATGCCAGCAGGA
Source organism: Fulmarus glacialis (assembly GCF_000690835.1). NCBI lineage: Eukaryota > Metazoa > Chordata > Aves > Procellariiformes > Procellariidae > Fulmarus > Fulmarus glacialis. The sequence continues at coordinate 3,249 of NW_009195797.1, read as the reverse complement.
GACAGATTAAGAGTGGTGACGTGGTCAGATATTCCAACTCATGCAGTGACTGTACCTTCTCAGTACAGCATAGACACTCCTGGCCTGACCTTTTTGATTTTGAGAAAAAATAAGTGTCATTAGAGAAAGGAAGGAAAGAAGGGCGTGTGTAAATTGAAGCTGGTTTTGGAGCCACTAGAAGTTGAAGGTTCTTCCTGATGAGTTCACACAAGCAAGATTTTCAGTTCATTTATGCTATCTGTAGCCATTTATGCTTGTATTGAGTATTTAAGTCATTACCAAATGAGAAAGAGATTGGTAGCTGCTTCGCCCAGATTTAAAAATTATAGTACAGGACGCTAGGTGATAAAAAACAGTGCCCAAAGGAGACAGGAAAGAGCCTGTCTGCTCTCCTCTCACGGGTTATGCATCTGGAGGGGTAGGCACACCCTTTCCCCTGGCAGGACACAGCAGCTTGCTCCTTCCACCGTGCTTGCACAGGGCAAGTGCTGCACCCGGCATGTAAGGCAGAGGCACGAGGAGCGCTGTTTGGTTTCCTGCCTTCTGATGTTAAAAGCTTCTTCCCTGGAAAATGTTTTCCCTTCCCTCGGGACCCTCTTCTCATCAATCGAGAACAGGAGTTACAAAGACACACAACTGATTTTCAGATCTTAATAATAAGCTGTTAGCAAGGCTTTGGTATGTACTGGGCTCTGGAGCCCTGGGATATGCGGAGATACTGCTTTTCATCATCAATTCCACAAGATAATGAAGTCCCAATTCCCCCTTATAGCAGTCTGAGGACATGCGATCTTTCTGGTTGGCAGAATTTTGGAGGCTTGGACTTCGTCTCCTTGCAGACTTTTCCCCACATTTTCCATCCTTTGCTTTGGGTCACAAAAGATAGTGAACCAAAAAGAAAAAAGCAAAAACTATAAAGCCCACCATACCTGTTTAAATTTAATGCCCCTACTCCCTTAATTTGAACCTTGTGAAGACCTTGCAGAAAATCATAGCTGTGTCAGTCAAAGTAAGCCCTCCAAGGTGAGCTCAGCTCCGGAAATTCTGAGGTGGAGGGACCGCATTATGGTCCTGCTTCCCAAAAGGATGTGCTGGTAAATTGTGTGGTAATTGTGTTTGTTATCTGCAGCGTGTTGATTCATTACATTAGGTACAGGTAACAGGTGACTGCAACTTAACCTTGTCATTTAGGATGCTCTGCGAGTCTTCCCCCACTTCCCCTGGTCCCGCTATCAGCACACGTGGCTGCAGGAGCCCTCCGCAGTAGGATTGCATGAGCGCTGCTCACCTCTGGTTCTTGGGTTTCAGAAGGTCCGTTCTGAAATGCGACGTCTGAGGACATGCGATCTTTCTGGTTGGCTTGGAGAGTCCAAGAGACGGAGGGCTCCAGCAGTAGGGCACAACCGTCAGAGACAAACCCAGCCCAAAAAGCTGCTCCCCCATGCTGAGGGGAGGACTGCCACTCCTCCTCCTCTGCCTTTTCCTGTGTGGTAGAGGTGTTTGAGGCATTGTGGGTGTGAGACATGGTGGAGCCTAGATGAAGGATGAGATGAGGAGGGCAGGAAGGTGACATCCATACTGCTGCAGTTCTGCATCGCTCGGCATGGCTTCTCTGTACCGTTGGTATAGGCCCACAACCAGCCCCGGGTTTGCTATGTCGTACACTGAAATCTCTGAATATGAGGAGCTGTAAATTGCTTCTTCTCCCTCCAGGTTGCAGGATAAGTCTGCTCCAGACCGGATAAGTTATGTGGCTCTGTCAGAAGTGGGATTTTCCCTTGTAGGCACACTCTTGTCATGAGTAGGAAATACTGCTAGGGGTTCATCACATCCAGCTTACGTGTCCTCATCTGGTTCCCCAGCCAGCTGTGACCATTCACTGTCAGTGACAGGCTGTGGCTAATCTGTTCATCACAGGAGACCCAGTATGCATATGGGGTAAATAAATGCTTGTCCTCTGACCTTCAGGAACCTGAGGAAGAAGGAACTCAGTGGAAGGTTTGATGTGGGCTGGTGGCTTGGCAAGGAAAAGTTTTAGCAGTAATAATTTATCTAGAGAGGAGGAGACTGAGGGAGTGGTTGTGAAGATCTGAGAAGGGAATTTGGTGATCAAGGTTCAGGAAGAGAGACTGCCTGATTTGTTAGAGAGTAAGAAAACAAGGATGCAGCTATTTTTGGGAACATCGTGTCCAGGCAAGTGGATGACAGTCGTACTTCATAGCAGAAATTCTGGTGCTGAAGTGCAAATGCTGCTGAGCCTGTACTGCCAGCCTAATGAGCAGAGGAACATGATGAGCCAACTACAGTAAAAATAGGGATTTAAATGGCATGGTTCACAGGGGATTTGAATGGGAAAGAGGACATGTGCAGGAGTGGATGGCAGAAAGAGTGCCTTCTTTTTGGGTAAGCCCCTTATACAGTTTTCCCCATAGAGGGCATCAGTGCTATGAACATGTGGAAGGGGAGGTAAGCGGTGATGTTCATTTGGTGGTTTCTGTTGGGAAAGCTGAGCCAAAGCCCCATGCTTGCCCCATTTGAGAGCTGCCTAATCAAACCCGGTGGGGAAGGCGCTGGTCCTGTTTCTTTTGTCTGAGCAGCAGCTCTGGAGCTGTCATTGCTTCTATTTATCTTACTCTGTCAGAGCCAGCATGGCTGGGATGGACATTCAAACCTACTCCCACTAGAAGAAAAAGCAGAATTTTGGAGGCTTGGACTTAGTCTCCTTGCAGACTTTCCCCCACATTTTCCATCCTTTGCTTTGGGTCACAAAAGATAGTGAACCAAAAAGAAAAAAGCAAAAACTATAAAGCCCACCATACCTGTTTAAATTTAATGCCCCTACTCCCTTAATTTGAACCTTGTGAAGACCTTGCAGAAAATCATAGCTGTGTCAGTCAAAGTAAGCCCTCCAAGGTGAGCTCAGCTCCGGAAATTCTGAGGTGGAGGGACCGCATTATGGTCCTGCTTCCCAAAAGGATGTGCTGGTAAATTGTGTGGTAATTGTGTTTGTTATCTGCAGCGTGTTGATTCATTACATTAGGTACAGGTAACAGGTGACTGCAACTTAACCTTGTCATTTAGGATGCTCTGCGAGTCTTCCCCCACTTCCCCTGGTCCCGCTATCAGCACACGTGGCTGCAGGAGCCCTCCGCAGTAGGATTGCATGAGCCCTGCTCACCTCTGGTTCTTGGGTTTCGGAAGGTCCGTTCTGAAATGCGATGTGAGCAGTCAAGGTATCCAGACTCGGGG
>NW_009195796.1:24756-45021 GCF_000690835.1 Fulmarus glacialis | reverse complement strand
CAGATCCCTCTGCAGAGCCTTCCTACCCATCTATATAAAACTATAGTTGTACCACAAAAAGATAAACAAAAGTGAAAAAAATTAGCAACAGACACCTGATCAAGTAAAGAAATTGCTGTCACAGATAAATCAAGTCACGCAAAATCGCAGGTGGGTCAGGAAAAGTTCAGACAGAGCAAACATGAGTCCTAAGACCTTACAAACTCAGTACAAAGTTATGGCCAATGGCAATACTCTACTAGAGGGCTATGTGGGTACAGTATGTTTTACAAAGACAGAACATCTGCAATACAATTCATCCAGGTGAAGGAATGGAGCAAAATGTCAAGGTACTTGAAGATCCCAGATTGCCACTCTATGAGTGCATACGTAAAACATAATGTAGTTAAACAATTCTAAAAGTATGTAATGGACACATGACAGAAAATAATAATCAATAACAAAATGCAGAGAATTGATCAAATATCTAAAAAAGGAAGCCATGTCAAGGGTTCTTAAAATATAAGGTACTGGGCAGTTGAACCCTGTTATTCATTGTTCAGTAACTGTATAAGCTGTATATGCTGTAATCCCTGCTATTGGAAAATAGTCCTAAAAATGAATCCAAATCTACCACTGAGTCAAATTGTGTGGCTGGGCAAAATTGGTGAAGTCTAGTCTCTGGAGGAGATGGGACAGAGACTCTGAAGCTGCCAGCTACGTGCAGTGGGTGAGCATCTCTGCTCCCAAGGTGTTAACTGATAATGTTTTTTCTTAGTGGAACAGGTTAATCAAAAACTGTGCAGAAGACAGAGCATGGAAGAAGCAGCCAACAAAATTTCCAAATTCAAAGAGCAAGAATTTTCTTAAAATTACTAAATTCATGTTAGTTAGAACCAGGAACTAGGAATGATCATAAGTGGTGTGATAAGTATAATGCCCTGCAACTTATAAGCTCAGGAGACAGAGTGCCTGCTAATATGGTAAAATATGATTTAATTGGAGGGCGATGACACCCGTCATTCTGAGGCAGATGTTACTGAGTTTGCAGACTTCCTTAATTATTCAGTAGTATATATCCAGGTCTGGTCTCCTTTGGATTTGTTTAGGTGCTTAAAAATAAGCATCTTTTGCTATTTAAGACAACCTAAGATATCTGAGGTCCCCGTACAGGGCAGACACTGGACCTATTGGAGACCCACACCCTTCTGGAATGACAGTCAGAGACCAAGTGACTAAAATGGCACTTAATGCACCTATGTTAAAATTGCACACTTCAGGAACCAAGTTCATTTATAAAGCACAGTCATTATACGGGTTAGGAAGGAGATAGGGTGGACTGAAGTTCACTAATTGCAAGAAACCCTTCTTGTGTATGCATACATGTGCAAACACATATAGGGAAATACCTGGTAGAAGAGCCTAAATGGACTTCGGGATATTTGAAGTAAATGGGAGGGGAATATTTTGCAATGTGCCATTTTTCTCATTCTGTAGTCTTAAATCAATGGGTTTAGGACACTAACACTATCTTATGAGAAGATTTTGTGCCCGAGAGTTCTTTCAATCCCAGCAACATGCATCATCTCCTGGGTTCAGGAGAGAGAAGCTAATAAAACTGGTATCTGCCTCATCATCGTCTGTTCACCATTCTGTGTTTGTAGATGAATAATACTGGAGAAGACTTCTTCTGTCTATGCCTGAAGAGCCTGAGTGGAGTCAACTTCTCACTCCCATCCTGAATGAGAAGACATGGTCAATCTGCTTCAGTCATGGGAAGGATTTGGTAAAGAAAACATGGAAGGGAAGATGATTGTTGGAGGGAAGGGTAGGTGGGTATAGTGGAGGAGCAGAGGGATATTTTGTGTCTCTGCTGCCATTATAGAGAAACTGGAAATTAGGTGGAAATTAGCTATAACAAATTTGAATGAAACAAAGAAAAGGTGGGAACAGAAATCATTGCGAAGCAGAAGAGAAGCAGGACAAGTACTAGTAGGATCATAGGGGAAAATTCAAGGCTTTAGGGCTAAGATCAGTCTCATCATGGAGGCAAGGACAAAGCTTAAAGGAGGAGGGAAAAACCATCATTTTCTCCCTGCAGACAGAAGAAAGCTATTGTGACAACCACAGAGTTGTTGCCTTTTTGCTGCCTTCCCAAGACAGTAGAAAAATGCTTTCTCCTATTCAGGATGTGGAAAAGTGGAAAGAACAACTGGAAAGAGCACAGTGTGTGCAGTAAAATATGATACCCTCCTTCCAGTGTGTGTGGAGTGTCAAAGCCTGATCTCTGCGAGGTAGAATAGAAGCCAGAAGATCCATGAGCAGATTGGTACTGCCCTGCAGCCGTCACTAAGAGAGCAACAACTGTGCGTATGACAATTACAGTCATGCTTTCCTCTGGGCAATGTGGTTTCTCCTGAGCACCACTGATGAGGAAAGTTTGTATTGCTTTGTTGAAGACAAAAAGCTAAAAAGCAAGTTTCAGTACCCATGGGAAATAATGTTTCTTCTCTCCCTCCTTCCACAGAAGGCAAAAAAAGTACCAAACAAAATATGTCCTAAAATATGCTTGTGTTTATATGGGGGATGGAAGACACAGACCAAGAAAGGGTTTCCTCAAACACAGTGCCAGTTTGATGTTCTCCCGTCAGTGGAAGCTCTGAGAAAGCATGAGTGGATGAGAAAGAAAGTGAACTGAGGACAAGATCTGCTTCTTATTTAGCCTAGAACAATGCAAGCCTTTCTTTACAAAGTTACTGTTGAAAATTAAGAAAGTTGGTGACTAGGAAACCTGGAATGATTGTTGCATAACTTTCAGTCAGCAAAAAGGAAAGATATCAATTCAGACATCTGCACTTTGTGCCAACAGAGAGAGAGTAACTTAACTGCTCATCCGAAAGAGGAACAGGACTCTTAAAAAAAAAAATCAAAGAGAGTGTTAAGTTTTGTGAAAAATACTAGTTCTGAATCTTCCACCAATAACAAAATATGACAGTTCCAGAAGTGGATTGTATCAGCTAGCAATGGTCCAAAATTTGGTGAAAGGGGAAATCAGACTGTACAGCTCCAATAACTTCACCTCAGAGAAAGATGGTGGACCTAGAGAACATAGAAATTCATAGAGTTCCTCCTGAACTCCCAGGAATGACCTGGTACTTTGGTATAATATTCATTGTGAAGAACAAACTGAGCAAGCAGAAGAGTACAAAAGAATGCTTTACATTATGAAAGTCTTTGACTGATATCTGATCCCCTCCCCCCGCCAAAACCTCACACATTTTGAAATAAGTATAGAAAATCTGAAAGTATTTGAAAGATTACAAAAAAAGAGGAGTGTCAATACTCCCATCTGCTCCGCAATCATTTCCTTACAAATTTGAAAATGAGGATAATGTATTACTTCCCCTTTATCTAAAGGGGAAATTTCCAAGATATAAACATTTTGGGAAAAGGAACATCATTATACTACGCTATTAAGTGTTTTGCAAGTGTATGCAGTTCATGGCCAAAACAAGCAAAAAATTTGATAGGATCTTCAGCTGTTGAAATTCACAGATGAGAATGTGCCAACACTAGTTGCACCTTAGACCATTGTGTGTTACCTAAAACAGAGAACTTCTCCATCAGACTTTCTGACAATAATAATCAATGGGGAAAAAAAAGATTTTGAGAAATGAGTGGAATTGCATTGCGAGTCTGTGAAAGATCTGAAATATTCTGAATTTCACAGAACTACAGAATCACACAATAGTTGAGGTTGGAAGGGACCTCTGGAAGTTATCTGGTCCAATTGCCCTGCTCAGGCAGGGCCATCTAGGGCCAGTTGCCCAGGACTATTATGATTTCCAATCACAATAGATATCAGCAGTGCCCAGGATAAAAAGGAATTATAGTAAGGAAAGCAGAGTATAATGTATGCTTTTGCATTAAGCAGAGCAACAGATAGCCTTCTGCAATGAGGTGACTAGCTTGGTGGATAAGAGGAGGGACATTTTTTTATGCAATATCTTGTTCTATGACATAAATGAGAATCCCACCATTTTTCTTAGTTACAGTAATTCAGAAAACTGGTGCACAATTTCTTGGTACGCAGGTTCTTCTCATTGTGGGATAAAACCCACAATTAATAAGGACTGGCATCTTCCCAAAACAAAATGTATTGCCATTTTTTATGTGAATTAAAGACATTTTAGGAGTAAAATGAAGATTGCAGGGGCTGAAGTTTTTGTGACTGTGAAAAAATAGGCAATCTTACGAAAACAATGTGAAAGGGGTAATGGTGATGTCTGCTCCCTGCAGAAGACCAATATAACGCCTGAAGAAAAGCTGGATGACTCATCATACAGCCTGGATGTATTTCTAAAGTAGCTTCAAAATAAAAATGAGAGTTTAGTCACTTTAGCTTCCTGGAGAAGGCAGAAATGTGAACATACAGGGTAAAGAAGAAAACATACACATTACCAACAATACCCAACATGTCAGGGAATTCAGCAATACCAACAGATTGTTTCTTCTTTTGTAGAAATCTTGGCTGAACTTGCTGTCTGAAAAAAAGAAATCATCTTTGACACCTGCATTTCACTTATAATGATAGTTTAAATTGCAAGAGAGATTTTTACAACAGTAATTTTCCTTTCTAAAGAGGAATGGGACTTTGAGAAATGAGTCCAACTGATGTTGAGTCTGTAACAAAATATCTTCAAATCTACGTTCAGCCATAACAGTAAATTATTACAAACACAGACATTGTCAACCTGTGATCCCACACATCATTCAAGAAATCCTGGGGACTTGCACCAAAAAAGTTTGATTATTTATTTCATGTTTCTTCAATCAATGCAGAACATGACATATGGTTTGTTGATTAGACAGCATCACGACCTTTCTTGGTAAATCCCTATTGAAAATGAGGGAGGCATTTCAGTACATAATTTTCTTCCAAGTGGGGCATGAAAACAATAGAAAGATCATTTTAGCAGAGCGAAACCAGATGTCCACTACAGATGCTCATGTTCACCAATGGACTGGAGTCTGATCTGGTAGAATATAGAGGCCACAGGTTTTATACCAGAGGTGAAGAACATTGTTCTGAGTAACAGTGGAGAAGTTCTTTCAGTCTATGCTGCATCACCTCAATTATATCAAATACTAAGACAAAACAGAGACCATACCAAACGTCTGGGTTCTACCAAGCCCCTCTGAATTAGCAGTATTAAAACTAACAAGCAGTCTACAGAAGAGATTCATATACCTAAAAAAACCCTTATACAAATTCATGCAAGTTAAATATCATAATAAAACCATAGCTTCTTTCTACTCAGGAAAGAAGTAATGAGGAATCACATACTAAAGGAATCGAGTACTTGACATGAATCGGCCCAACAAACTGCCAAAAGAACAAGAATGGCAGTCAGTTGCCTTCGTCTCTGGATGCATAAAAAATGTTATTGCAGAGACATTGAATTCACTGTCATAATGTCACAAATATTGGTTGGAAATACCACCAGAGTACTAGTTTGGATGGAATTGTGTCATTCAAAACCATATGCTTTTAGTCATCTACCCAACAGTTCATGTGGCAAGAAAGATCATAACAATGACAGTAGTTTCAGAAGAACAAGTTTTTAAGAAATTATTACTGATGGTAAGATGGACAACACTATAAAGACCATGACTAGTCATAAGAGAAGGAGGTTTACCAGGAGAAGGCAAATGGCTTGGGTATGTGTTTTGAGGCCACTTCTGCCTGAACACTTGGTAGGCCAGGAATGGGCAAACAGGTTGCATATGTGCTTATGAAGTCACTTCTGCCTCAAGAGAAGGCAAAGATTGCAGTTCATAAAGAAACATAGAATACAGACTCTTTATTTTACCAAAAGAGAAGGAAAAATTGCATCAGGCTTAAATTCTCTTCAGAAAACAAGAATGTAAGAGGGAATATTTCTAGCGTTTGATCTAGACTAGGAAATGCCTAGTACGAGCAATTCCAGAAAACAAGCTCAAGATGATAGATTTGAAAACCACATGCAACCTTCTGACAGTACAGCAGGGTTGGAGGACTAATGATTTCAACTGCTATGGAGTGAGGGCAACAGAAATCATACGTGCAAAGAATATGTAGGATGAATGGAGGCTGTGGAGGCCTTGGCTAAGATTTACTAACATTAAGACCAAAAGTTAGGGTGGAAACTACTTGTACTTGTTTTCAGAGGGCTAACAGGTGAAGCAGCATGATAAACACTTCATTCATCAGCATTCAGCATTATTCAGCTTTATTTGCAGATCATTGGTGTGTCAGGAGTTCAGTCTTCATTGCTGCTACTTCCACAAATATGCTAGAATGAACTTCTGCCTTCCAAAATAAAAAAAAGTGACAGAATTGTCTTCTGATACTTGTGTTTTAACTTCAGTGATGCCACAGGTGCCAAGAAAGATACTGACAATATTATGGCTCTTTCAGAAACAGCCAGGATTATCAAAAGTAATTCCACATGCATATAGACTGTGACTTTTGTCCCACATAATCCAATTTTAGCAGATAATTGTCATTCAAGGGGAAGGAAGATCATATAATCTGTGACTATCCAGATTTTTCAAAAGAGAAAAAAAGACAAGAAATAATTTTTTGTTAATTTAATACCTCACTGAAAGCGATGTAGAAAACCTATTTGTAGTACAACAAAAGAAACTGGTCTTTTCTGCAAAGATTAGTATTTAATCGAGGACAGGTTCTGGTACATAAAGAAAAGCAGCATCAGAGTTCCTCATAACTGTGGAATGAAAAAATGTGTATCTGCCAGAGAAAAATAAGATAAGCTCAACTCTAGTTATAAGTTAGCATCTCAGAGAAAAGGAATAAGAAAAAGAAAATTTAATTAATTTCATTCCCAGAATTGCGAAACATCAAAAATATTTTGGTGCAAAAATAAGACTGAAGATGAGACACACCTGAAAAAAAAGTCACATCCTACTTTCTATAAAGCATGAGACCACTCAAAAAGCTAATGACTGTGCTTATTCAGAAATGAGAGGAAAAGGTGTTAAAGATGCTGCAAGCTCATATTTAACTATAAAGCATGCCAGCAGATCTCATCCAATTTCAGACTGCAAATGGGAACAAATTGGTCTTTGTTTCCTGGCTATTTACAGAACAACTGGAGACAGCGTGGCCAGCAGGTGGAGGGAGGTGATTCTGCCCCTCTGCTCTGCTCTGGTGAGACCCCACCTGCAGTACTGTGTCCAGCTCTGGAGCCCTCAGCACAGGAAAGACATTGGAACGGGTCCAGAGGAGGCCACAAAAATGATCAGGGGGATGGAACACCTCTCCTATGAGGAAAGGCTGAGAGAGTTGGGGTTGCTCAGCCTGGAGAAGAGAAGGCTTCGGGGAGACCTTATTGCAGCCTTTCAGTACTTAAAGGGGGCTTATAAGAAAGATGGGGACAAACTTTTTAGCAGGGCCTGTTGCAACAGGACAAGGGGGAATTGTTTGAAACTAAAAGAGGGGAGATTCAGACTGGATATGAGGAAGAAATTTTTTACGATGAGGGTGGTGAAACACTGGCACAGGTTGCCCAGAGAGGTGGTAGATGCTCCATCCCTGGGAACATTCAAGGTCAGGTTGGACGGGGCTCTGAGCAACCTGATCTAGTTGAAGATGTCCCTGCCCATGGCAGGTGGGTTGGACTAGATGGCCTTTAAAGGTCCCTTCCAACCCAAACTATTCTATGATTCGATGATCATCACTTATTAAAACTAAACAATGTTTAACATTTCAAACCATTCTCCTTTAAAACTTGAGGTCTGGAATTACCTGTAAAATATGAATGAAACTCTTTTAATATTTTTTCTTCCAAAGAATATTTGTGGGGGTTTCCACACTGAAAATATGTTCCCAGTAACTGGGAACTCTTAAAGATGTACATTGACATTTCTGTGTACAGCAGGAAAGCCACTGTTTTGGAATATTTGTGGTGGAATTAAGACATTTGGAGTGAATTTATAAGTCTAATGATGTCTATAGTGTAAACGTCTGCATTCAGCCTTGTCCCCTTTGAACTCCTTTGTAGGCAATAGAAACCGTCACTTCTAGGATGTGAGTCATCTGACCAACCATGGGATTTAATAAGTCGCATCCTAGGTGTATGATTTTTCTACATCACCTATAAAGGGATTTTAGGGTCCTGAGCTTGGATAAAGATATCTACATGGAAATTTCATGGAGTTTGTTCAGATGCGATCCTTAGGATCTCTAGTTATAGTCAACCCTCATGACCATCTACCTCCTTTTGAGGCCTCAGGAGCCAACAGAAATAAAAGGTAGGAATGTGTAAATCTTTTTTTTTAAATCAGCATTTTCATGGGAAATTTCTCTGCTACATAAGCACTGGGATGTGGCTGAACATGAAGTTGCTGCCTGTCAGACCACACAGGCAGGCAGAAGAATCTCTTTATTCGTAGGGCAGTGCCAATCTGTTGTAAGGTGTCAGCAAAGCTAGGCACAGACTTGGCTGACTCCTTGGTGAGAAGCGGCAGGGTGGAAAGCACACACTTCAATTGAAGTGAAACTGTATTGTCTTCCTGCAGAAAATATAGAGGGTGACACCCTGCCTCCCTTAGAATTCTGAGATCTAGAGAGACCGTAAATCAAAGCAGACACAGAGAGTTTGGGTGCCTCCAGCTTCCTTTTTAAGACTAATTAAGCCTATGTTGAATGATCCGGAAACAGCTAGAAAAGTGATGTTGAATCTTCAATCCAGTGTCAAACATCAGCGTTATAAGGATCAGTATGTCCTTCTGGTCTGATTCATAGTGGCACCTTTTGTGGCATAAGTTCCTAGTGAAGTCTTTTGAGAATACAGTCTTGACTTTGAGATAACTGACCTAACATGGGCGAGCACTTGGGGAAACAAATCACTTCTATGACTGGAAGAATAGTTACAATTTCTTGGTAGTGAGGTTAGTGACTGGTCCCTCCTGGAGGTGGAAAGGTGGTGCATTTGCATTGGGACCAATAATAACATCAAAACAAATTCCTGAGATAACTTTGGGGAAAACAGGGCAAGAGGGCAAAGAGGACTCCACAGTCAGCCGTGACAGTGATGGTGATGGAGGTTCAAAGGAAATACTGAAAATGCTTGACACAAAGTAACTATTCAGTTTACATTTTGGGGGACAAGCCTGGGTAGCAGTAAAACATGTTATAAGAAACACAAGATCACAGTGCAGGACTTCTGTATCTTGATATGCACTGCCAGAACTAAAAAATCTCTGAAATGACTGGGCGTGTCTCACAGTCTGTGTTGACTGCACAGAGGGATAATCATTGGAAGCAGAAATATTTAACGCCATTGTTTTGTCTTCAATTCTATTTTACATGTCAAGGAAGATTTACATAATGCTGCTTTTAAAGAAAACAGAATTTTGAAAAGAACATTGCAAATTTACGTTGAATTGGTAACACGTTATAAGTCCAAATGCACTATTCCTGACAACAGACATCTGAAAATGCAAAGAGAAACCAGACTATGGTTATCCAAGTTTTTCAAAAGAGGCTACAAATAAAGGAAAGAACCACCTGTTGATTCGGTACTCCACTGGAAGAAATATAGACCTTGGACAAAGAGCAGCTTCAGCAAACAGAATTCTGGAATAAAATAAAACGTTACCTGTCTGTCCTAGTTTTTGAAAAATGAAGGAAGACTTTGATCCATAGAGAAGTACATATAGGGTGTTTGCTCATCTTATTGTGGAAAAAGGAAAGAATTTAGCAAAAAGAAGAAAAGATGTCAGCAACACATGCTCTAGCAGATGGAAAACAGTGATATGAGCATAATTGGAAAGAAACACTCAGCAGCATGTCAAGACATTCAGTTTTATTGCTTGGGTGTAAAGATCTCTATCATACCAGCCTAGAAGCTTTGACTAACATTATTTCCACAGATGTTTTTGAATGAACTGCTACCTCCCAGAAAGTAAAAATAGATATTCCCCTCTAACATTTGCGTTTGAGCTGCGGTTATGCTATATGTGCCAAGAAATTGTTGATTGCATAACTAGTCTCTGTTAAAAGTCTCTGTAGACTGCCTCAGAAGGGAATGCTAACGCTCCTCTCTAGAAAGGTTGTTTTGAATGTTGTGGAGAAGTTCTGGAGCGTATAGGGTAATGGCAAAGGGAAAGGAATTAATTGTGAGGGCACATGGATGAGATTTCTCCCTTTGAAGGTATTTTTTTACAACATACAAAGAGCTGAACCCACCCACTGAGCTAGCCAACTTGTGTTCTCTTGGTGGTTAGTGGAGCTAAAAAGGCACCTTTTAAGGTGAGACATCAGAACTAACATTTCTTAGGCACCTTAACTCTTTGTATTGTTGATGAAGCAAGCTGAGAGAAGAGTGTTTGAAGACAGGCACAAATATTTTCCAGAGAACAAAATGTGCAAGTGATGAAAATTTGCCTGAAACAATTATACCTAAGTTTCTGCAGACTCTGAAACCTCTGAAAGATACAACAGCTATACCTAACAGAATATGAGGAAATAAAGGCAAAAAGAACCCCAACCAAGCAACAAGTACACTTGATTGGCATGGGTGCGGAGTGCACTACGGGTACGTGATAGGAAACAGGAATCTTGATGAGCTTTTCTCCCATCTCTCCAGATCTTTTGGACTGGACTTTTAAAAACTAATAATAACCTTTGATACCTGTATAATATGCACAAGGAAACTACATTGTCCCTTCATGACATCGAAAAATTAGCCTTTTTAAAGACAAATATGTCTCTGAGAATTTAATTCCAATGTATGCTGACTTTGTGATAATTGGATAATAGAATCATAATTATTCTAAAGACAGATGTTTGACTGTACTGATTGCATTATACACTGAAATGCATTATACACCACAGCAAAAGCTCAAATTTTGGCAAAACGAATAAGAAAGCTCTTGAAGCATTATTAGTAAACCATTGTAAACCTTGAACGAGAGGAAATGGCCTCAAGTTGCACCAAGGGAGGTTTAGATTGGACATTAGGAAAAACTTCTTTACTGAAAGAGTGGTCAGGCCTTGGAACAGGCTGCCCAGGGAAGCGGTGGAGTCACCATCCCTGGAAGTATTTAAAAGACGTGTAGATGAGGCGCTTAGGGACATGGTTTAGTGGGCATGGTGGTGCTGGGTTAACAGTTGGACTTGATGATCTTAGAGGGCTTTTCCAACCTTAATGATTCTATGATTCTATGATTCTATGATTCTATGAAAAGTGGTATGCAAGCAAGCGTGATAGATGGAATCTTTATTACCTCATGAAAATAAACTAGTATTTGGTTTAATGACACATCAATCAACAGAGATGAAAAATGGACACAGACATTCAGGTCATTGAACATATTCCAGCAATATTAAGAACCTGGTAGAAAAAGAATATGCAGACAAAAATATTCTGTCCTACTTCCCACAAGCTATGCAACTGCCTTCTATGAAACAAGTCAAACCAAAACACTTTATCACCAAAAGTGATAAAAGTGTGTGTTTTTTTCATAAAAATACACTCATCATGATAGCAGGATATTCAGCTTAATTATGAAGCTACAGACTTGACTATTAAATGAGAGTAGAAAACATGTTTGGCTCTACTTCTATTTTCAGATAAACTGAGATCTTCTTTTTGACACCTGCTTCTTATCTGCAGAGATATCGTCTATGCCAAGAAAAACATATATAACATAATTACAATGTACAAAGAATGTACACATTTGAAAAATGACGGATATCTCTTACTGAGCTAGTGACAGACTGTGTCTCCACTCTGTCTCCAGTGACAGCCATTTCAGAAGGACAATATAAATCCTCGATTAGCCAAATCATTCAAAAATCAAGTAGAGCTACCTCTTGATTTCATAAGCCAATGGAGAATGAAGAGGAAGGTCCATGCCTGAAGCAACAGAAGAGACAGCCATAAATTCTTCCCAGGGGTGTTCCTTAAGGGAAAACCAAAGGGGAAGTCATGGGCTTAGTAATGCTGCAGGATGTCCAAAACAACCCTTCCTACACCCTCTGCCCGAAGCATGGAGTTATGAAAATCCCAACCATACGCGGGGAGGTGGCCAATGCTGAGCACATGACATACATCAGAAAAGCAAAATCAGATTTGAGACACATTCTTTGCTTGATAATAGCTAGGAATTGACCTGACAAAACCAACCAAAGAGCTCATAGGTTTAGATTTTTCCATGGTTTTAAGGGTTCCCTTGAGGAATTAAGAAGACTATGAGAAATGAGCATCCATCTGCAGAAATCAAGCTAATGTCTTGGAACTCATCCAAGAGCAAACAGCTCCACCTGCTCTGGAATGACAGACACAGGACAGGCTGAAGGTGGAGGTATTTTTATGACATTCTGCAACAGAAACAAATCAAAGAGACAACTTGGTTGGACTTCCCAAGATATAAGGGAAGGGAAAGATTGCTCTGAACATTTTGAAAACATAAAAAAAGCACTAACCTGCATGTAAGGCATTTAACTTTATAGCACGAGTATAAAGTTCTGGAACAGTGCAGATCACTGACTAGCTATTCTACTGTAAAACCATATGCATCATTTACTCCTTCCCTATTAAAAAAATACCTTTCTTTAGAGAATTGCACTTCACTGACAACAATAGAACTTGTGTTAAGAAAGATAACAACATCAGAAAAGGCTTTTTGATGAATCTGGCTTTAAGAAGTAAGGGCAAGTTCTTGGTGAATGTATGCAAGGTATAGCCTCAAATCCTGATAACCACCGTTCCAAAGACAGATGACATGAGTTTGTGGCTTCCAGATTGTGTATAGGAGATCAAAAAGAGAAGTATTTCTAAATGTTTTAACTTGGGAGAAAATGTATACACTACAAGGTCAGCAAAAGAAATTTGCAGTCAAAAATTGAAGAAATATTTCTCTATTTGCAGGCACTTGTTATAAAAATTCTGTGTCAGGTGTGAAGGGGAAAAGAATTCTAAAAGAGAAAGCAGATCTGTAAAATCATTTCCTTACTGGTAATACATCTTAGCTTTAGCCAAAAGAAAAAAAATATACATTCAGACATTTTGGTAATCAGAGATACCTGAAATTTATTAAGACTTTAAATAACAATGATGCATGAGAATATTAATTTTTGCCTTTGTATGAAACTGTTCAGCTAGTATTTCCATCTATTCTGTCATGACGGAGACCAAAGGGCAGACCTTAGTGATGAAAAATTCATCATCTAAAGTTAAGCAGAAGCAAATTTTTGTCATCTGAGTGGTTGCAGGAAAAGATTAGGATGCACACAATGGGGGAGGAAGTGCACATGGCCTGTCTTTGCCCTTGGCCTTAGTGGATACATACAAAATTCTGTCTGGAACTGAGGAAATACTTATTTCAACCTTTTAAAATGAAAATAGTCCTTGGATGACCTTTCTATCATGGGTGGAAAGAGTTAATCATCAATTAGAATGCTTTAATAGCATGCATATCCAGAAAAAAGCCGATACTAACTTGGTCCTGTACCAGTCCTTTATTTCTGCAGCCTTTGTCCAGCAAAAAAAAAAAAAAGAAAAAAGGATTGAATGTAATTTTTTTTGTGAACAATTGCTGCATATCACATAATACTCTGAAATAAAACTGTTATCAGAACAATCCTTCACAGAGCAGGAAGAATGCTGAAAATTCAGAAAGTTTATCAACACTGCAGCCCTTCAGCCCCACAAGAAACATCAGCATAAGCCCACTAGTACAATAATAGTGCAAATGGCCTCATATACAATATAGCAAACCTTTATTGTACAAACACTTAATATATTACGGACATTGTAGTATGATTATTATAAAAAAGTTCTGATCTGCATACGTTGAAATGGTTGAAGAAATGGAAATGCCTTGCTATATAATTCGTTCTTGTTTAAACTGATCAGGGATAAGGTGTCTGCTGAGACTTTTGTAGCCTTTTTTAAAGCTTTGATCTAAAACACATGATCATCTTTCCTCAGAGCATAAGAAGTGCAAAGAGCAACGAGAATTTTTACAGCACTTCTGAAAAATACCAAAGGCATGCACACACTTTTAATAATATATCACCTGATTTTTTCACTGTGGTGCACAAAATTTCTCTAGCAGAACTCTTAGGAGGAAGATGACTTACACGCAGTTTCAAAACAAGTTCTCTTTAAGCAGCCTTTCAAACAGAAAAGTGCAGAAATAAATCAATAAAAAATGTTGTAAATCATCATCCTGTACAGGAAGAGATGACTGAAGCTCCAAGCAAACAGGTTTCCAAAGGTTCACTGTTCAGTGCACACTGCTTTGACCACAGAGAGAGGATTTTTTATGTCAGTCTAAAACATCGTATATCGTATCAAATTCCAAATGATGGAAAATGAGACATTGGGAACTATTTCCCTCTTTATTCCCTAGGTAATATAAAAATCCCTCAGCCAGACTGCTGGTCCCTTTATAAATACAGTGGTCCAGATGGGAACTTGGCAAAGCCAGCTATCCCTGACAGAAATTGCCTATTTCCTTTATAAAATATACTTTAAAAATATTTCTCTTTTTTTTTTCTCGAGGCAGAGCAGAAGATCCTGCATTATACAAAGTTATATTTTTAGAAAGTAAACAAAAAGAAGAAAAAAGAAAAGAAAATATGACTGTGAGGTTTTATTCATTAAAAAACTTTGACCCTGTAAATGCATGTTCTAACCCTGTGGGTCATGGGTTCAATTTCCCTGTAATGACAAAGATGGTAGTCATTACATTTGCAAAGGATTAGTCATTACATTTGTTGGTTTTGCCTAACACATAACAACTAGAACTTCATGCTCAATAGTTTTTCTCTATTTAACCACTTTTCATAGTATCCATTCAAAATAGTATGTACTGTTGGAACAGAAAAGAAATGTACCACAGAATTGTTCTGGTTTTTATTATTAAGCCTTTTCAGTGAAAGTGGGAAACCAAAGAAAGCTCAATTTTCTTGCCCCAATATTTACTGCTTTGTGATATTTTTTGCTGGTTTTTGTAGTTACCAGATTCTTACAATTCAGACATTTATATTCCAGTTGTGAGCAGTTTCAATTAACAGAAACAAGAGGGGAATTAAGCAACTGGTAATGATAATAGATACTAAGAGGCTGCGAAAAAAAACACTCAGAAGTTTTCAAATGAAAAGTAAAAACCTCTTCACATCTGGGTCAAACCCGGGTCCATTCAACAGTGATTGAGAGTTATTACAGTCTCACAGCTGCTCCCTGGTCTGTGGGAAATGAACTGACTCTTATGGATGTGGATCCCATCCACAAAAATGTCATTCTTTGGCCTGGAAATGTTCTGAAAATTCACTTAGTGCAAACCCAGGTCATCAAATATTGCAAACAGTATCTGATGCCCCTTGAAATTTTAGCAGCTGGGGAAAAGCTTTTGAAAATGCTTACAAATTGACTGATGAGGCAGTGTTGTGTAAAGAAATCTCAGAGCAGCAGAGCTTCGGTTCATGGATTGTGTTGTTGTCTGCAGAAGAAGGCACCTTGCAATGGACTCCAAACCAGTCTGCAGCAATGTAGGCACGAGCAGTCTTTCCTCAAGTGGTAGCTTTGCTGAGATTTTAACAGTAGAGGCTTGAATTTATAAGATTTGCATTTTTTTATAAAAGATTTTTTTTAAAGTCAGGTCCAAACTTCATTTCTTTCATCCCAGATACAATTTACAGACAGAAATTATCCCTTTTTTTCCAGGAAAAAAATCAAATAAACTATTAAACCTCTTTTGCCCACAACGCATATGCTTAAATTGCCTAGCTCTCTAAATCTTGTTGTTGCAGAAGATACTGAATGGTTTTAAACAGTCAAGGGAAGTCTGATCATGTGTCATTAAGCTGGTCTGTGTGCTTCACCACGAAGGCAATAGCAGAAACAACCGCAGAATGCAGGGAGTAGCATCCTGAGCCTCTCTCGTGTGAACAAGACCTGATTAGGCTTAGCTTTTCCTGTCACTGGTTCGTAGGTAGTCCCTTGCCTGCAAGAGCTAGCAATCCTGACATTTCCAAATCATACTGCAACCAAGGGCAATATCCAGAGAGGCTCTACCAAACACCTCCTGCTTCAGTTACAAGTGAAAATCAGCCTCTGCTTCAGCTGGCTGCTGAAGTTGTAATAATCCACACACTGAGGAAAAAGCATGACTGAGCTAATTCAGCATCATCGCGTCCCTTCCAAATGGAAATGTTGAAATTTAAACTAAAATTGTACAGATGAAAACTTTGGAAGATTTCGTTCAATGGGAAGGTTGAGGGAAATCGTCCAAAGTTTTCATTCACGGCCCCAAAGAATTTAAGGCTATTACAATGTGGTTTTTAATAAGACAAAATATGTTGGTTTTACTGTATTATGTGAATTTATTGATTTAGGTTTCTTATGTATTGTACATGATAGCATTAAATATTTGTAAAAAGAAGGTTTAAATATTCAAAAGAAAGTAGAAAATTATGTATTAATACATTTCCCCTATAAAAAACATTACCTAAAATAGCACATTCTTACCAGATATTTTCTGTTTTCATGACATTGACTTTCCCTGTGAAAAATGTTTCTCTCAAATATTTAAAATATTTTTTCATCTATTAACCAGCACTAGAAGCAGAACAGAAGACTGCTTCCTTGAATAAAGGAACAAAGTTAAAATCAGAATTGTCACACTAAAATAAACACCCCAGTGGTCATTAATTGAGAACTAACCTGCATGAAACAGATTCTGTAAGTCTCTGATCACGCATGCCTGCTGTGGGCATGCAGCACTTAAAAATATGGGGCCTATTCAGTTTTTACATCAAACAGGTCTTCATAGTAGAGCAACCAAGAAAACCATAATAATAAAAAAAGGGTTGCTGAACCAATTCGGGTGAAAGACCCAATAAGAGAAACAGATGAAAGAGCTAGGAGGAACCCACGTCAGAGCCGCGATAGGGATGTGCTAGACAAGATGATAGTGCCCTTGCTTATAATCACATATTCATTGGATATGACACGATTAGGATACTATTTTAGGGATATTTTTGTGAATTTTTATTTATTTCCCACTCTGCATATCAAAGGGTTGTTTTTCAAATATACATACTTTAAAACTCGTATGAACTAGTGCAGGAGTAAAACTGTTCAGCATGGAGTGAAAAGTCAGTTATCTATACTACTACCGAGATGCTTAATTAAGGGACCAGAGTAGAAAACCCAAGGAACATCAACAGAAGGGGCCAAACCAGTACTGAACAGTGGTGGTTTTGTTTTTCATAAGAATTCAGAAGAATTATAAATGTCCAGTTTCAGACAAGGCTTTTATCTACATTGGGCGTTGCACACAGCATAAATGAACTTGTAAAAAAAAAGTGTATTTTAGTAATTATAGTTTGAATTCCTTAACTGTGATATCTAAGTGATAAGCTGTAAACCCATACTTTAAATATGTACCAAACATGTTCAATAAGTTCTACACTTTTTTCTACCAAAACCACTGCTGAATTTCAAATACATGCCAAGACCTGTCAAAAAAACAGCAAGAGAAATATTTCTGCTCTATTTCCTAAGAAATAATTTCTTCTATTACTGCCCCTTAATAAGATGATTTTATTAGATTTTTGAAAGTTATTTCCTGGATGGGAGAGGATTTAAGTTATGAACTGAAATTTTCTATCTAAAGACTGGGCCAAAAAGCAAAATAATGTTTCTGGTACTTTTGCAGGGGTCTTTAAGACAGTACAGAATAATCATAAGTCACAAATTTAGAGTTAAAAATTTATGCTTGCATTTCAGAGGCATTAGCACACTGTCCTGAACATGGCACACATTGACCAAATAGGTGAATTTTATGAATGGGTGACAGTGGAGGGATCTCTTCCAGATTAAAGTACATTGGTATCATGAACAGAAGAGATTTTTGCATACTCTTAAGTAAGCAAAAATTTTCTTTGAGTAAGAAAATTTTGAGTAAGAAAAGTAACGGTAAGAAACGATAACATCTCCTCAGCTCCCTGCTCAGTTTAATTACTCTCCACTAGATTCAAAAGATTGTTATAATGGATTTACATACCTTCTTGATATAAGCTGGAAAGTCCCTCACTACCTTAAAATTATACAGCTCCTAGAAATCTTAGTAAGAGAGGTGTTATGGCACAGAGGCCTAAAGTACCAACATGGCGGCATTTGTAAGGAGATGTAATAACCTTTATGAGACCTCTACAGCTAGTCAAAGAAAGGACAAATGTTCAGATGCACCAGCTTTTCTTTAAATCTCTTTCTTGGCTTTCTTGTCTATTTTTTTCCAAATGCCTTATCTGACTTCATGAAAAGTGCTGCATCCCCTACAAACGTTTCCTTGCTAGTAGCATACTTCATAATTCTTGATTTAAAAGAAAAACCCTGGTTGTCTACAACTAAACAAACCAGTTGTTGTTGCAAGTTTCTAATCAAAGTCCATACCCTTACAAATCTCATCCCTTTATATAAATCTTGATTAGAGTGCCTTTAACATTACAATACAAGCAGCAGTTTGGCCATACAGAGCTGCGACTGTATAATTGCTGCAGATCCCCTTCAAGACAGCTTACATTGCGTCACATGATTTTAATAAATAATTAGACAGCTTTACCTTATAAAATAGGTTGATTTCTTAACAATATTGGTAGAACATTTTTCTCAATTGACTTAAGTTTTCAGATAAATTTGAGTCTGTTTAACTTTCATTGAGTTCTTACATTTCCTTGGGTTCCTCAGTCAACATTACAAACATTAACTGGTCATTAGCAAATGTTAGATAAAATGTAACTGTGAAGATGAAAACGTATGTGTGGAACCTGAAAGAAAACATGTGTTTTCACTACTCTTCTTTCATTTAGATTTACTAAGACCTCCAGTCTATCAACAACTTTGAATCTCTTATATTTTAAGACCTGTAAAATCTGGCAAAAACATTTTTGACATATTGCATGTCACCCTACAGAGTGCAATATGCAGGAGCTGGAATTTGCTAAGCATGTGAAAAAACAGCATTTGCAAAAACCTCCAGTACTAAAATATTTATGGGCTTCCCTCACTTACAATATGAAAAGCATTTCAAAACAGCTTCCTTAGTACTCTGCAGCACTCGATGTGTTACTGAAATGTAGAAGAAAAAAAATATTAAAAAATTAAAATTAAGGTGAAGTGTAAATTGTTGTTCATCCTACAGAGTGTATGAAAAGCCCTGAACAGGTTATTTTTAAGGAACTTTGCTAGACACCTGAAAATTCTCATGGAGTTTTTTCCAGGGGGGACACTGCTCTTCAGAGGAGGATGAGGGAGTTACCAGCATATAGGTGGTATGGTTTAGATATTGATGAGGAAAGAGTAACAGATTTTGGTAAAAGAAAGAACGATTTGCTCAACTCCACCAAACCGTCATAAACTAGTCAGTGTCCGTACAGAACCACTGAAGAATTACTTTGTCGTATGCAGTGGAGGAAAGACTTGAAACATTCACTCTTTCAGCAAAATGGAGTGTATTATTGTTTCATGTATAACTTACTGAACAATATAAAAGTTTCTAATTTACACAGTCTTTATTACACAGTCTTTCCTCAGACAGAACTTCTGATCAAGTTCGGAGGCCAGGTTTTTATCAGTCTGAAGGTAGCAGTTTTGCCTCAAAGGACTAAAGCAGAATGGAAAAAGAACATGAGGGTTTGACATGATCACATTTTTTTCCCTAAAAAAAAGAAAAAGGTTTAAAAATCTGGGAAAGGAAAAACTGAGATATGCTAAGAAACTTTCAGGATGTTCAGCCTTCAGTGGGGTTCTGAAAAGCTCAGGTATTTCTCTGTTTGTTCAACAACTCAGTCCATTAATATTGCACAGCAAGTACAATCTGCAGAGCATTTAATCTATTTGCATGTGCTCTACCAAGAAAGATGGAAGGAGACCCAAGCCTTGTGAAAAGACATACGGTACTGACTAAGGAATCCTAGTCTACTTTACATGAGAACAATTCTGGACAATCTCTGCAGTTCAACATGAATTGGCTACTGTTACCAAAATTTATTTTTCAGTAATTTCTCTAGGAGCGCTAACCCTAAAATCTCGCTAGCCAGCCAAAAATCGTAAGCAGTTTAGAGAAGACCATTGGTAGAGGGCCCTCTATGAACCTCTAGCACGTGTCCTCTGATGTGAAGTGAGATGCAGCCTGACTTCTGCAGAGTTTTGGGGAAACAGCTTTCTTGGTTTCTGTGAGTCCCCAGACTGCTGACTGCAATGG
>NW_009195796.1:14648-24732 GCF_000690835.1 Fulmarus glacialis | reverse complement strand
GAAAAGATTCACATCATGCTTCCATCCACAGTACTACAACAGAGCCATTTTGAGAGGTTACTTTTCCCATCTTTCGTACCATACCTCTTAGGGACATATTTTCATGAGCTTCAGACTTACTTGCCATCCTCATAAGGCAAGCAACTATTTCTTATACAAATATCCATACTGAAACGTATATCCTACTCCTGTGTATTTCCACACATATATATTTGCAAAAGTCCCACATTTCCTGCGGTAATCTGTTCTCAAGTCTTAGAAGTCCTAATGTCTAAACATCTTGAAGTGCTTTTTGCCTTTCTAAAGAAACTGTACGGGGTCTGGCTGGGATGGAGTTAATTTTCTTTATAGTAGTCCATATGGTGCTGTGTTTTAGATTTGTGACCAAAACAGTGTTTATAACACACCATTGTTTTAGCTATTGCTGGACACATCACCAAGTCCTTCTCTGTTTCTCATTCTGCCCCAACCAATGAGTAGTCTGAGGTGGACAAGAAGATGGGAAGAGACACAGTCAGGTCAGTTGACCCCAACTGACCAAAGGGATATTCCATGCCATACAATGTCATGCTCAGCAATAAAACTAGGAGGGGATTTTTTCCAAATAGACATTGGTCGTATACTGGCTGGGCATCAGTCTGCTGGTGGGAAGTGGTGAGTGATTGCCTTTGCATCACTTGTTTCAGTGTCATGCCCTATTTTTTTTTCCTTCACATATTAAGCTGTATTTATCTTGACACATGAACTTTACTCACTTTTGCCCTTCTTATTCTCTCCCCAGCCCTGCTAGGTGGGGAGTGAGCAACGGAGTGGGGGCTTAGTTGGTGGCCAAGGTCAAACAAAATTTTTCCTGTCCTTCCAATATGGTGACTATATATCATTCCTGATTAAAAGAATCTGGTTTTCTTCTTTTAACTTAAAACAACTGTTTTGGAAACAACAACAAAGTAGATGAGGGCTGAGATGTCGATTTTTTTCATCCTTAATAAAAAAAAAAAAAATCCTAAAAAATATCATAATTGTGGGTTTTCTACAGGCAGCTTCCCTAATTGTAAATATGAATACTGACTATGATACCAGCAACATCAAAAGAAATATGACACACATATGAATAGTAAAGGAGATAATTCTATGGTGGATGAGGAAAAAAATTGCAGCAATTCTTTTTCACAAAAAGGTGTTCCTAGTAGTTTGCCCGCTGCTTTCTGTGCATAAAAGTGCTTCACTCTGTACTTAGTATTAAGCCTGAACTCACAAGGAATAAATTAGTTTAAGGGATTGGGCAGTATGTATCTTCTGTCTCTTGAAAATCCTCACTGAGTACACCTGAGCTGTCTGTATAGTTTTGAATACTATTTTTCCTTTATTAACTCCCCAGCACTGAAAGTTATAATGGTTATAAAGGTTATAAAAGTGATTGTTGGTTTTGCTTTTTGTTTTTTTTTTTTTTAAATAGCTGTTTATTCAACTCTGATTGCTATATAAGAATGTTTAATTGGACACAAAACAAAAATTACCATCTGGTACTAGTGAAAGTAAGTATATATATAAAGCAAGGGTAGGGCAGATCTTTCCTGCTAATAAATATGTTTCAGAAATATCACTCATTTTACATTCACTCAGAAACAGATGAAGTGCATTTTCTCTCTTGCTATGTATATAACTCCTGACAAAGAAATGCTGGACAGCCTTGTGATTATTAATTTTTCTTCAACATCTTTTTAGTCTTTTTAGTCTTTGCTAACATTCAGTCTTACAAACACCCAAGCTTAGTCACTGCATTTGCTGCTAATGTGAACATGCAAATACATGATCAGAACCTTCACTTAAGCATGCATATAGAGCACAGGCTTTATCCACGAAGAGTAATAACATAAATGTATTGAGCAGGAAGAGATTTACCTATTGAAACAGGTGTGCAACTTTTACCTCGCCTGAATATCTGTTAGAACTGGCAAATGCACATGAAAACCAGGCATGCAGGCAGTGTGCACTTTGTTTGTATATGCAAAATCTGTGGCACATTTAGAGGCAACTTTAATGGGTTATATACCACGAAGAAATGGAAGACATTATAGATAGACACATATATTCATACATGTATGTACATACATGCATTTATGTATATGTACGTATACATAAATAGATATCGTGTATGTATATGTACATGTGTGTATATACATAAGGTATCAACTCTTGTTCTATTTTCCTCCTTATTAGCATGAATGAAAAATAAAGTTGAAAATACTGTCTCTGTTGGTGGGCTCGTTTGGGTTTTTTTGCTTTTTAGAGAACAGTTCTTGTAGCTTATGCATTGCAATATTTTTCTCTCTTTGACTTGAATTTGCTTCAATAAGTCATATTTTTAAGAGGAAATTGTAAAGAAGAAAATTACCCTATCATTCTGCTAATTAAATATCAGACAGGGATCTTCTTCCCTAGTGTCAGAGATCCACAGTACAGAGGCACCATCTGAACAGTCACTGAAGGCTGCTTTTTATAGACTTTGGACAGGGACAGGGTTCAACAAAGTTGTCTATTTTAAACTTAGATGAAATTTGGTGTAATACTATGTTTGTCTCTACAAGCAGCACTTAGACAAGTAGCTTGTCTAATGCAAGGACTGTAGCCTTCCGTATTTGCCTACTACTATCTCGCAGTTTTCCTCTGGAAAAGAAATTGGTCTTCTCAAGAAATCTGAATGACAAAAACTAATTGCCTGGTAAACCAAACTCTCTATCCACACACGGAGTTCACACAGCTCCTGTCATGGGATATTTGAAAACCTCATAATATGTTTGGTTTTTTAGAGAAACTAGAGACAAGACCACTGTGCCATCATTAAAATCAGTTCTGGTGAGAAATCAAATTGCTGTCTCATGGTGATTATGTGTTCAAGTTAATATACCTTGGAGGCAGATTATACTTTTCCAGCATAGCCTTGGACATGGACAATTTAAGGTGAGATCCACAAAGCTGCCCTGACTCTTCACCCAAAGCAATAAACTAGATTCTGCCATTTACTTCATCTGGGTCTCTAAGTGGTTTTGCTGATTTGTTTTTGATCATGTCCCTGCTCAGAGTAACATAGATTAGCCTGTAGTTCACGGAGCTGCTTGGAGTGAAGTTTCCTCAGCTCTGTGTGGAGGGACTACTCAGCCATTTTCAGTACTAACAAAAATACTGAAATCTTTGTGACAGGCAGGAAAATGTTTCTGTGCATGTTTTCATAACTAGCACAGAACAAAAGAGAATGTGGAGAGAGGAAATCCCACAAGTTTGTTATTAAAGCTTTTATATGTGCCAATACACTCTTAAAAACGATTCTATGAGGTTTACTTTTCTGACAGGAGGCTGTTGGAATAAAACACTTTTGGGGGATCATGCTTTATCTGTATTACACTGCAATCTACTTACATAAATGGGATGCTTGATTTAAAAACAAAATTGTTTCGTTTAACACAAAGACAGCAACATTGGAAAAAAACCAACACAAATAAATCCCACAAAGAAAACTTATTTTCTTCCAAAATAAAAGAAAATTAAACAACAAAACAAAGGAAAAAAGTCAAATTGAAGCCCTTTCATATCCTCCGGCTGCATTGCTGCATTCTAGTTCTGCAAGGAGAAACAGTGCTCTTTTTTATTAGCTGGCACTGCAAGAATTTAAGTGACCCAGCAGTCAACATTTCCCACTGTGGCAAAAACAATTTTGTAATTGTCCTGTGAATTAGGGAAGTGAACTCTCGGAGGATTCTCGCATCGGGTATTTTCTTGGGTGATGATGTGGAAATAATAGATTTAATGAGAACAGGGTAACGATGTGGAATACAATTTCATTCTTGAGTAAATTTCACATCTTTTCCAACCAGAAAGTGGATTAACGTAAAGCGTCAAGCAGGGAACTAACCTGGAGATCCTGCTGCTAAACACAAATAACAGAACGGCCAGATTTGCATTACAGCAGACTTTGATACAACGCAGGAAAAATAAACAGGAAAGCGTGCGGTGGTTAGAAGCAGAAACGGCAGCATTTTTAACACGCTGTGGGATTTATTCATGTGACTCCCCCTCTACTGAGATGGAAATTGCTTGATAGGATCTGAGCCCCCCACTGAAAAACTGTACCTCAACATGTGCAGTAATAAATTAGGAATTATGCTTTTATAAATCCTCTGCCCCAGGAGCAGCTCTACTCCAATTACACAGCGGTGTCTGAAGGAGCAGGGTGTGCTGAAAGGTGAAAGATGAAGAATCAATGAGTGCCCTCTGCTGTTACCTCGGTCA
Organism: Fulmarus glacialis; assembly: GCF_000690835.1. Lineage (NCBI taxonomy): Eukaryota > Metazoa > Chordata > Aves > Procellariiformes > Procellariidae > Fulmarus > Fulmarus glacialis. Next base: position 20,445 of record NW_009195796.1, on the reverse strand, counting down.
CACTGGGACGATATTTCCACTCTTCCTGTATATGTGCATTAGTCATTGCAGCGAAGTGCCAAAAGCTCAGCAATAAGTCTTTGCAGGGAAATTCGGGAATGGGGCCATCCATGTTAGGCACAACTCTGTGCTGTGGTTGCTCTTCCCTGGAGAGATGATCCTCTCCCCCTGAAAGGTGTAAAGGGTGGAGCAGATGCCCCCACTGCAGCAGATCCCAGAGCTTTGCCCCTTTCCCTCTCCACCTGCCAAGTCCCCTGCCTTCCCGACAACCCCTCTGGCACTATCCCCACACCAGGGATTAGGAACAAAGCTGGTTTCCAAGCAGGTTATGCAATTCATCTTAACCCTTATCAGGCCGTGCAAACAGGAGCAAGAGAGAAAGGAAAGACTAAGGCTTATTGCACTGCGGCGTCCCTCGGCTGCACACCCTGGACCTAGAAGGGACACTCTGCACCAGGTGTTGTATGCAGAAACACCGGTGTCTGAAGTGTAGGCTTCTTCTCTGTGCAACTTTGTGACCTTTACAGCAGGTGAACATCCAGGAAAGTGACCAGAAAAGGGACTAGAAAAATAAGGAGGAAGCTTGTGAACTTCTAGATCCTCCAGTGTGGGCACCCATTTCATGTGTGATAACCAGCAGGATGAGAGTCCTCTACCTGGCAGACAGGACCCCAGACTCAGAGATGAGGATGGAGATATGTGTCTACACATTTATGTAAATTAGCACCTGTTGAGTCAACATTTGGGGCATGTTGATTTGAATAAGGTACAAGGCCCAAAGACATAGCTCTAATTTCATCCTATTTCCATGTGAGCACAAACGCACTGATTGTACAAATAATGCACTACTTTGTGTGTCCTACTTTTCCTGAGAGCAAGGAATTGGCTTGGGAAATACACACAATAGCCACATTTGTTTCCAAGATTTCAGCAGAAATCTTGTCTTGACCATTAGAAATTGCCATATGTTAGCTTTGTCTTGGTTGTGCTCAACAGGATAACATCCATACCAGCCTGATTATATTTCTTTGGAGGAGTACTGATTAAACAGCTCAGCTCCTTTTATTCTGTGTATTTTCTTTAGACTATTAGTTTTACAGCTGACTCTCTTTTACAGTAAGTAAAATGATACTTAGGATATAGACGTTATCATACTGGGTACAACAGAAAAATTTCAGTAAGCAACTCCAAATAGTCTTGCTGAGGATGCTTAAGTCTCTCAGGACTGTAAATCTTGAACAGAAAGTCAAACAGTGACATGAAGAATCATCCCTTCTCTGGAGACCTTAAAGTTAAATGTTCCAAAACAGATTTTCAGACTTCCTTTCCTGCATGACAGGAACACTCTGAAGTTAGTTGGAAAAAGAATTTTGCATGCTCTGAATAAATTTATTGGCCTTTGAAATATGAAAGACTGGTTTATGGGTAGACAGAAAGAATTTTTAAATGGTGACCATTTGTTGAGTCCTTCCTATCATCTGTTTCAGCATATTCTACAACTTATGCCAACTACCTAAAAAAGGCAGAAGAAGATGGAGAGTAACCAACTGAGAGGGAGTCAGACTACATTAACGATTTGCCACCAAACCACAAGGACAATACTCTTCATTCAAGGGAGGAGGTAATGCACAGACCCTCCCTTGAATCATCATCATAGCAAATGCTGCGACATTCGGTACTCCTCGAAAGCTTTAACTTCATCTATGATCAAAGTCTGATAGAAGAACGCTTCTTATTTCCTCCAGACATTTCTTTCTGTTGATTACTGCTGTCAGTCAGAGTACATACTGATGTGACTGCTTAGACAACAAAACCCACAGCCCATGTAGCTGTTCAAGTCTCCTGTGACAAATCAGCGGTATATGCAGGAGAATCGAAGGCATTTAACTCTAATGAAACCCCTTTTGAAAACTCCTGAAATTTGTATTAGGAAATCCTTAGATCCTGAAACAGCAGCTCAAGCACTTCTAGTAAACAAGAAAATACCAAAAGGCTGTCAGCAGCAGGATCATCGCCATTCTCTTTCTCAGCCTTCTGGCTGCTGGCGGTATCACTCGTCCATCATGCCTCACTGATAATTTTCATTCAAAGAACCAATAAAACAGGAAATGCTGATGTACAGAAAAGCAAGTTAATGATTGTGAAGTAGATCACAGCAGCTGGATTTGCCTTGGAAGCAAATTTATCTTCGTATCTGGTGGGGCAAGGCCAGCACAATCTGAAATTAGAACTGGAATATCCTGAAAGTAGGTAGGAATATCAAAACATCTTCTGGTAAGATGTTCATCTTATGAACTTATAGACACCAATGGCTTAGGCTTTCATTTTGAGATAGTTCCTCTTTCCTAGAAAATCTTTAAAAAAACATGAGAGGAACAAACCCATAAACAACATCAGTTGGGTTTTTACAGTGTCTTAAGAGGCACTTACTAGTTCTTGTAGAATAAAATAAATTAATGCACCAGCTGCACGGCTTTTATGAACCGTTTCCATCAAAGCTACTTCTAGTAATTAATACACAGACTTAACGTCACACAGTCAGAGCCCTAGATTGCTATGCAATCACTGCTTGGTTTTATGGTTCTTGTGTATAATCAGCCTCAGTCTGATTCAATTTACGGTAGTGCAAATCAAGAATCATTCCAGAGCTTCTAAACATTCTTGGGACTACTTGTCCTTCTTACAGTTTTCCTCCAAACTGTCCTGTTGCCAGATGTTTGCAAGACGTTTTGGCAGTGGCTAGACACAAAACCAGACTCCCTTTGGAGTCAATGGAGAGAAAAGCATTTCAAGGGCATGATCTACTTCATTTTGAAGTCAACTTTTAAAACAAATCAGTCTAGTTGCCTGCCAAGAGATAGCTCTTTCTCCCACTGACCAAAAAAAGGAGTCAAGGTGACTAGGTCATATGTAGACCTCCACACAGCAAATCCCCAAACCCAGATGAGATGAGTAACTATTTTGATAAGCTACATCTACCATGTAGACCAAGGTTGCCTTTGTTTCAAAACCATCTGCATCTCTCTGATGTCTCCCATTTTATGGCTATTCAACCATTCATATGTTAGTTCTTTGGGTCAGAGAAAACCCTTCAGCTGCAGAGTGTCCGACAGTGGGATCCTGATACAGTATTAAGACACAGCATCGCAATGACATAAATAATAATAGTAAGTCCTTTGAGTGATAGTGATGTAAAATCAGACGGACATTAAAAACATACCCTGTAGGATCATAAAGGGAAATGCACAAAGAGATAGTTTCAATAACTCAGAATTACATTAATTCTTCTACTTTTTGCACTAAAACATAACCACTTTCCCCCCAATTCATGTTTCTCCCCCCAAAATTAAGGTTCTCAATCTACCATAGTCCAATAATATAAGCAGCTAGCACTTGCATAGCACTTTTCATCTTCAAATCATTTGCAGATGTTACCAAGTTAGTTAATATTCTCCTGAGAACGAGGTACAGGAGGTAAGATTGCCAACACTGAGAAAGTGCTCAGGTAATAAATTTGAGGTTAGATTAAATTTTCTGCTTTCAAATCTAAGCAGCTCCTAAATAAAACCAGCCCAGTTTATGTCACAGGCAGTTTGAGTATTTCTGAAATTTGAGTGAGAAATTGTCAAAATGAAGACTTTTAAACCATGAGATTATTTATCATATTAAATGCATACACTTGCTATTGTCTAGTCATCATCTTTATCCTCCCAAGATGTCCCAAGCCCTACAAATCCTTTAATGACAAATATTCCTAACAAATTCAACAGGATTTTTCTAACACGTCAAACACAGGGAAGATCAGGACAGAATCCCAAGGTCATCAAAAAGCTCTCAGTTTCATACCTGGCTTCGGTGAAAGATTTCTCTCGCAAAAAATATGGATTGGAAACCTTGTTCTGTTTTGGGTAATATTTTGTTATCTATTGTCTGCCAGTGTAAAATAATGCAGATGAACTCCTCGTTCCCTACAGTGAACTCTTAAGATCTGGATTTCACCCTGGCATCATGTTCGTGTGTTTCAAATAAAGAATATTTAAGCTAAATTTTCTCTCAGTACAACCAGCTTATAAAAAGCTTATCCAGGAAGTTAGTATACAGATGGTGGTACTGTCTTGTCTATAAGTAGTGTTTTAACACTAATGAAAACCACAATGTCAATGAAGTGTAGCAGATTTCTGACAACAGCAAGTGGTATGCATATACATTTCTATGAGAATTAGAGACATATTTTCTCAAAACATGACCTTTGTCTTTTTCCCTTTCACGGTTGAAAGATGTTAAAATGTCATCTCAAATTGTTCTTTATTTGCCTTACGGTTTTACTAAATCCTTTTAAAGAAATTAAACAGCCTACACACTGACTCATGACCAGCTTTTTACATTTATTTTTTAACAGATGCCCAACAGTGTTAAATAAAGAGCACTGTTCCTTCTCTCAGCATAATTTTCCATATGTAAAAATTCTGTATTTTATAGGAGATGCTTCTTATGGAATAAATCTCACCCACCCTGATGTAAAAAAAAAACCTGAAGCCTAAACTCTATGCAGTAACAATATAAGATTTCAATGGAGGTTATAAAGCTTGCATGCACTTAACAGGAAGATTTACTAAAGATTGATTCTGACATGTACCCTTTTAAAAAAAATGGATTTTTATTTACTATTTCCTTAAGTAATTCCATAGGAACTATAGACTAAACTACACTTGTCCAAACAGGCTTCAGTTTGTTGAAACAAATCAGGGTTGGAAGTAAGAATGTAACACAGAAAATATGTTACTGACATAAACTCCCATTGTTAGTGAGAGTTTGGTAGAAAGGCAACAGATTAAAGAAACAGAGGGCATATCCATGAGGAAGAATCTTTTTTTCGTTGTTTTTACAAAGTGTCTGCTAAATACTTACAGTGATGTGGAAGAGAGAGAAGACCAGGAAGGTTAAATTATCTATATGGTCATTTTCCATATCAAAAAGCTTACAAAAGAACTGCCAGAGTAAATCTGTATTTCATCCAGTCCACAGCCTGCAGAGCCAGCCAAAATGTAAAATATCACCTTCATTAAGAATTCAGGGGCTTAAGAGACACATTATTCTTAGCTTTCCTCATCCTCTTTTTTTTTTTTTTTTTTTTAATATGGATTTGCAGATATTACTGAAAATGTTTTGGAAATTGTCTTCAACATTTTCTGTTTACCAAATGTCATTTGTGTTAAATAATACTGACATGTTTAATTTTCAATAATTTCATTTATTTCTCAGAAGCTTTAGGGAAAGTGACCATCTTGGACAATTTGGAAAACTCTTCACAAAAAAAACAAAAAAGAAGTTCTTGAAACTCTTTTCTCAGAACAAAAGGTCTGTTTCTAAGAGAAAAACAAACTTTACTATCTTGAATGCAACTGGATAGTTTCCTGTATAAAAAAAAAATTAGTCTTGTCAGTCACAGCATAAGACTCAAAAGTATTATTAAAAACCATCTTGTCTCCTTCCACCCAGTGAAACACTATTTTCAGTTCTTTAATTTTGTGTAAATAACTCTGGCCTACTTTTACCAAGACACTTCGTAAAGTATTTCCTGTATTTCTTAAAATGAATGCAACTGGATAGTTTCCTGTATAAAAAAAAAATTAGTCTTGTCAGTCACAGCATAAGACTCAAAAGTATTATTAAAAACCATCTTGTCTCCTTCCACCCAGTGAAACACTATTTTCAGTTCTTTAATTTTGTGTAAATAACTCTGGCCTACTTTTACCAAGACACTTCGTAAAGTATTTCCTGTATTTCTTAAAACAAC
>NW_009195796.1:9142-14616 GCF_000690835.1 Fulmarus glacialis | reverse complement strand
AACCTAAAAGTTTCTCCTGGACAGGAAATTTTTCTTTGTTTTACAATGTTCAGGATCTTTTTCAGGAAAAACCTGAATGTGTTTATGTGTCTCTTACTGGTACTGAAATATTTTTTTGGCACAAGGAGTCAAAACCTTTCCCACATCCCACTCACTTCATTGTAGCTGTATAGCTTGTTCCAGCTCTGTAGACCATGACGGCATCTTCTGGATATTTGTGGGGATATATCCAGCCACACTTATTTTCAGCCATATGCTGAGGAGCTGGGCCAATTCAATCATGTTTACATGGTGCTAAACTGAACCCAAGAAATCACTTTCCCCTAACATGAGTTGCATCTCCCTTTGTCCTATGTCCCACACAGACGCACACACACAACACCATGGTCTGCTTGGTCTGCCGATCAGCCAGTGCTCCTGACAGCCAAATAAATAATTGTGATGTGCTGGATCGAGACTCTGCCCCTATCAGAGATGGATTTACATGAAGGAAATAAAAAAGAAAATGTACATGCCTCACTTGCAGATGCTTTCTTGTTTCACTGCTGTGAGCACAGAAGAGAAGGAAGGAATGTTAGGCGTAAACTTCCAGGCATTAACCTCAGGGTGCTGCATTGCTTCCCCAGGCAAGGATGCCGTATTTATGGGTAAGAAGAACTGCAAGACAGAGAGGATTTAGGACCAGCCCCAAGCTTGTGTGGAGCACAGCTCCACCAGCCTTTAACAATGCATAATATATATATAATATAAAATATCTATGAGCTGTTACCCAAATTGCATTTTCTTGTGTGGAACCAGTTTTCAGAAATCAGCTGGTACCCCCACTGCAGTACTTCCATGTCTCTCTAAAAGTAAATGCACCTTATGGTATGGCATTTAAGTTATGGCATTTAAGTTATAAATGAGTCATAAGGAGGAAAATAAAGTTAGTTCTTTAGTTATAATTGTGGTGTAGTTATAATTGTAGTGCAGGCATGCACACCCATACACTTAAGTCATAAATTCCCTCAGTGGTCCAGGAGCTTATCATCTACAGGGATGAGCCAATGGACTGTTTTGAGGCAAAGGACCAGCTTGAAGCTTGCTGATTGACTGAACTGTCACAACTAAATGCTTGACCGATTGTTACGGGTGGGAATTTCAGTCAGTTCTAGAGATTCCCCCAGGCAGCTCTTGTTGTGTCCAGCACAACCTTAAAAGTGGTGTTCTCCTGGGTGGAGAGCCTGTCCCTTCCCTCCAGACACAAACCTGTGCAGTTCCTGCTTTAGGAGAGATCAAGCTGGGTACAGATAAGACATCTGTAAACAGTCAGTAGAAATGTTCCTGCAGAAATCGGGTACTGGCTCTGGCTAGGAAGGAGTTAACTTTTATGTAGGCTAGTCTTTTGTATGTATTTAAGATATTCATGAGATATATTGTATTTAATTAAGCTATGTCAAAAGCTATAAACTATGCATGTGCTGGGGTGGTCAAGTAGCCAGCTGGGTCATAAGAACTGGTCAGAAATGTGTTTTGGGGCTCTCCCAATCCAGCTGAAGATGCCACCGTGAGGACCAGTGCAACAGAGACTCCCTTTGCCATCTGGTCAGTTACCAGCTGTCCTTTTCAAGAGACTTGATTGCCCATGCGAGTGTCACCCTGTGCCAAGATCTGAATAAATGAGATTTTCTCTCTAACAAACACTCTGCCATGATTTTCTCTGAAACAAAAGGTAATTTGCGTCAAAATTCCTGTCACTCCCAGACGAACCCTCCCACTGTGTTTTTTATTAAGTCTCACAGTCCTGCCTTTTTAAATTTATAATAAATGGTGTAGCTGCTTCCGAATTGATTAAAGCCAGACTATCCAGAACTCTCAAACATAAGGGGACAAGAGGCTCAGAAGCTGGGACTGCAATAATCCACTCAATCCAGCGAAAGAAGAAATATGTAAGACGGGAAAAAGGTGACTGCAGTGAGGCAGGTCTGAGATCAAGTCAGACAAGTCAACAGGTCCGATCCGAGTCAGAATCAAGCAGCCACCTGCAAAATACCTCAAACAGAGGCCAACAGGGAAGGTTGAGCTTAAAAGTGCTCCCAGAAGAAATGGGACAGGTCTCCACTGAGGTTCTTCCCTACTCACCAAAGCAAGGGCCAACAGCCCACTGCCAAAGCTGGCCCCAAGCCCACACAGCCAAACCCCAGGGAGGGGGCACGTCCTCAGGGTCCTGACAACAACAATAAAGCCCAAAAGGCAAATTAAAAGTTGTGGATGAGCTAACCATTCTAGCAAAGGTGCTTGGAAGCTCCTGCTTATATCATGAATATTTACTGATTAAGATAATTAACAAGTATTTTATCTTATTTTCTTCCTCATCTACTTTCAAGCCATTACCAAAGGCAAAATAAATAACGATATTAATTATTCCTTGTCAAGCACATTCATTTACCAAGAATAATTCTCACCATCTTTTATATCTGATGGTTTATTACCAAATCTCCTAGCAACCACAATTTTTTGTGTTATTCAGATGTTTGGAGGTTTGCTGTGAAGATGGCAAATAATAGGTGACCTGCTATTTGAGACAAGTCACTCCAGAGAGACAAGTCTTTATTACCACTCCCCCTTGCAGCAGTAACAAAAAATCCATTTACGGTTTTAATATTGCTAGTCTGTCAAGTATTTTTCCTTTGTCCTGCTTTTATAACTTCTACAAAAGCTAATGGGAGTTTTTTACAAAGACTCTTTGCCTAAAATCCTGTAATTTAAACTAATCCACTCGCTAACTAATCACCAGTAGCAAAGGTCCTGTAATATAAAAATAGCTACTATTTTATTTTGACTGAATGTCCAGGTAGATTTTACGATTTTTTCACACAAAAAAACCAACTAAATAAAGTGCTGGAAAAAAAATAGAGATGTTAAGACATGTGTCATGTTAAAACACTGTAAATACTTCAAGTATTTTATCCAGTAAAATATGATTGCATATTGCTCTCATGGCAGGGTCTAAGAATAGAAGTGGCTTCATATGGTTCTATATCTGTGACTGTTTGTTTAACTGGTACTTGAACTACTTGCTTTTTTAAAAAATGGGTTTTAGTGTTAATATTCTTTATATGCTGAATGTAAAAGCGTTACACTAGAAGTGTATAAAAACCATTATTTCAGATTTATGGACTATAATACCTTAAAATATATAACACTGCAGGTTAATTTCTTGCATGTTTAAGAGATGTAAAAAGAAAATTATTAGGGGTAATGTGCAGTGCCGGTTTTTTGTCTCTGCATGCAAATAGTAGTGTTTAACAATCCTGTCAGGCGCCCAGGTGGTTGGTGCTTTTCATGAACTAGCCCTGCTCAGTCATCCCTTGGGCTTTGGCCACCACGCTCCTGCGCAGACGCCTGGTGCCACTGCCATACTCGGGGGACATGGGGAGCTACTTGCACCCATCCTCTGGAGGGTCACCTGCTGCTGGATTGCAGGAAGGCAGGACAGTTATTCAGTTATTTTTTACTCAGTTAGTATTTTTTTTTACTTATTTAGTTATTTTTTAGTTATGGAAGATCCACAAAGAGTGCGTTAAAATAGCAGGCAGACACCAAGCCCAGTCTGTTTTCTACAGAAAATGTTTTTCCCCTCCAGTTCCACCTCCTTCTCTCTTCTCCTTCCAAAACAAACAAAATCTACCACCCAAAAAAGAAAGCAATCATGCCAGTCCAGGTTCCCTCAGACTTTTTGTGTAGCTACAAATTTTGCAGGTAGTTCAGCACATATAGATGAATGATGGAGTTTTTACAGGACCCCATCTCCCAAGAAGCCACATTTTCAAAAGGTCTTTGAACACCTGAAAACTTGAACCCAGCTGTGATTATGGATGAATGAAGGTGGCATCCTATACTCTCTCTCTGCCTTTCTTCTTCATATGGAAAACTGTGACAAATCCTTCCCCTTCCTCACCTTTTGTTTATACCGTAATTTCCCTTCTAGGTTGCAAAAGGGATGAGATGACAGTGCTCAACAGGCTCTGTGACTCTGTGACTGTGACTTGCAACATGAATAACCGTTTATATCTCAATACTTTCTGTATTAATTAAAACACAAACATTTCCCCTCTTTTAATATTGTCAAAATGTACAGTCTGTTTCCACTTAAGATAGAAATCAGCGATGACCCCCATGCTCAGTGATTCACCAGAATGCCCCTTTCCAATAAGCCATTCATCAGACAGACTTAAGGAATCAGAAAAGTCTGAAAAACAAAATATCTATCCTTTGCCATCTCCACACATCCGTGCCTTACTCTACTCAAGGCACCTATTAGTGAACAATTTCAGGAATTATTTCCAAAAGCTGGCACTGCAAGCGAGGGTGATAACAAAAAAGCAGCACCCAAAGGGTTGAAACATTCCCTGTGCATCTCTCTTTCTCTTTGAAGTTACACAATAAATGCCATCCCATGGCACAACATAAAACCTGAAGGAGAAGAGCTGGAATTAAAATCCATTTCTGTCCCATTCTCCAACTAGTCTGCTGTTTGCAGAGGTGGAATGAATATTAGGAATAACAGTCTAAATGTCTTTGACTTCTCACCAACATTTGTGTCAAGTGAAGACACAGGGGCAGCTGAAGAGGTTCATACAGCTTCAGAGGTGAGGACAGCCTGTGTTTGGACAGCAACGCATTCCTTATGCACATACGAAAAGTGAAATTCTCTGTCCAGCTGGGTTTGCTTGCTTCTTATGTATTGCTACGGCATCTGTGGACAATCACCATCTTGTCTGCAAACAAAACCCAGACTTTTGAAATGTTTTTAATAGTTTATTCAGAGCAATGTTGAGAAGTCAGTAGGTTCCCCTGCTGCATTTCAATGCTGTCAAACCGGCACAGAGGATTGCATTCAAAATTGCTCAGCTCACTCCGTGCACAAGGAGCAGCAAGCAGAGCATTGAATTAAAATGGTGGATGGGAAGTAAAATAAGCAGGAAAAAATGTAAAAGAGAGAAACAAAGTAAAAGGAGAAACAAAAAGAAACAAAAAAGTAAAAGGAGAAACAAAAGTAAAAATTAGGAGAAATAAAGGCTGCCAAGATGAGCAAGAATATTTGCCATAACTGTTGGGTTTTTTACAGTACCTGCTCTTTTAAACCTTATTTCAAATGACTGGAATTTTAATTCGAAGTGGAGAAATACAAAGGAAGGCTGTGTAGTTCTACTTCTCATGGTCTTAATCGTTATCTAATTTGAATCTTTTCCTGGAAAGAGAGGCCCACTTTCTTTCGGTTATATTGGCAAACTTTTTTACCTGCCAGTAAAAGATGGACTCCGATCAGAAAGCATATAATGAGATTGCAGAATGCCTCACAGCTGTCCATAAGAAATACTTTGCCAATACAGTTCATAAATCATAAACCGGGCTACAAAGCCATGAGGTGAGCTTAGAGTTCATGAGATATAGACCTGAGAGGTTTTGTATTTGCCTGTGGGGTGGAAATG
>NW_009195796.1:0-9111 GCF_000690835.1 Fulmarus glacialis | reverse complement strand
GCATTGCATTCCTGCATGGGGAAGGTGATCCTTCCTTTCTACTCAGCACACTCTACTCTGGAGCTCTGTGTCCAGTGTTGGGTTTCCCAGTACAAGAGAGACACGGACATACTGGAGTGGCAAAGGGCCGTGAAGGTGATTCAGGGCTTGGAGCATCTGTCATGAGGAGAGAATGAAAGAGCTGGCACTGTTCAGCCTGAAGAAGAGACGGGTCAGGGGTACCTTACTGATGTGTAGGAATATGTGATGGGGGGAGTAGAGAAGGTGGAGCCAAACTCTTCCTGGTGGTGCCCTGTGACGGGACAAAAGGCAATGGGTACAAACTGAAATACAGGAAATTTTATTTAAGCTTAAAAAACACCTTTTTTCCTGTGAGGATGGTCACGCACTGGAAGAGATTGCCCAGAGAGGCTGTGGAGTTTCCATCCTCGGTGATATTCATAACCTGACTAGACACAGCCCTCAGCTACCTGCTCCACAGGACCTTGGCTCTGAGCACAGGGGTTTGACTAGATGATCTCAGGAGGTGCCTTCCCACCTCAGTCCTATTATGTGATTCTGTAACGAACCAAATGAAAACAGAAAATCAAAATTATCAAGAAATAACAGGATTACAACCACAAAAAGCTCACAACAAAATTGTGAAATAGGCAATGCTGATTTTGTTGACTCAGCCTTGCTGGAGCTGTGTTAGCACTGAGACTCACACAAGTAATTTTTGAGGATAAATTGTTTGCCTTTGAATGTACAAGCCGTCAGGTAAAGAAATATTTCTTACAAAATTTGGGGGTGATATTCACACAACAAGGAGCTTACCACAGTTTTGGAAAGAATCTGGATGAAGCTTATAGTGTATTCAATGGGAGTTTTGACTGACAATACAGGTACTGAAAATTTAACAGAGGACTTGATACTTTTAAGTCTTGTCTAGTAGGAATCACTCAGAACTGAAGAACTGGAGAGGATCTCTTCTTCCTGGAGACTTTCATGTATACACTTGGAAGGTAAGTTTAGTCTGAACTACACTGGGGTTTTTTGGGTTTTTTTTTTCTTTCTAAAATAACTTCTAGCGTCTCTTCAGCCAAAAATCCTAGATATTTTTCTTTTTTTCTGAAGGGAAACTGCTATTCAGTTACTAAATTAGATTATCTTTTCTGAAGAGCTAGATTAAGATCTTTTGGCTATTTCCTTTTCACTTGTTTTAAATCTGAATGCTCTTTAAAGCAGAAGAAGCAGTATTAAAATTTCATTTACCTTCAACTTAAGCCAAGTAGGAGCTGTAGGGCTGCAGTATTGTACAAGTCACACAGCAGCACATACTTTGTAAGAAATCCTATGGGAGATCCTCCTGCCATCTGCAATGCAAAACAAGTCTTAGAGTACTGCAGCTTTGTAACAGCTAATCATTGAGATAGCTGTTAGACAGTATAGCCAATACCAAGGTTAACCCAGCGTAAGTGCAAGGTAAGTATAACAACCTGATTCTCCCTCCACTTATACCAGTTTTAAGCAAGCATGACTGATGCCTTTGGTAGAGTTATTCCTCAGTTAGTGCGGTGAAGACTTCCTATCTATCTTCATCGTCCCACTAAACATAGCACTGGAGGGTAAAGGGAGGGAAAGCAACTCTCAGCTCTCAGTTCAGCTTTCTCTGATTTTGTTGAAGGATCACCTGTAATCCCAGCCTTGTATTTCCACAAGATTGTGTAGGGAGAGCTAATTGGGTTATTTCTTTGCAAGGCGGGATAGTTACATATAGCATGTGCCTTCACACCAAAACCCCAAATGCTTTCCCAGCTTCTGCAGACTGAACTCTGGAAACAAGCAGAAAATACCAGACCACACTTGTGAGTGTAAACACGGATGTCACAGGGCATCTAAACAATCCCATTGTACCATCAGCTTTGAAATCTCTTTATCAACACCGTGCCTTAAGTTTTTCTCAAATGTGTTATTAGCACACGTAGAGCCAGTGTCACAAATCAGTCTCAACACAAAAACAGATACTCCCCAGAGAAAGGTAAAAGTTAAAATAAGCTACTCATGTCTTTAATCACAGTATCACATTGAGGAAATTATTCTGAGGAAGCCAATGTAATTTTGTTTAAACGATTAAAAAGCAGGTCTCATCAGACACTTCACTTTCACTGATTCTTCGAATGACTTTTTAGGACAGGTTTTACTGATTCATCCTAACAACTTTGTTGAAATAAGATCTGGCTAGCTGCTTTTTCCTTACAATTTACGTTTTGCAAGTTAATTCAGCATATTGCTTTCTGTTGATAGAGAATATGATCTTAATTTTACTGGTACAATTGGAAGTTTAGTGCAATTTAAATAAGGTAGAAGATGTCAGAAACTGTAATTTTCCCTGGACTTCAGTATTTTCTGCAATCAGTCAACAAACCGTACAATTACCTTATGACAGACACTTGTTTTCCACCATTCTTTTAATAATGTTTCTTCTGTTTTCAGGATTCATTGGGAAACAGCAGGGAAACAAACTGGATTTTTGTATTTCTGATCTCTAAAGGCAAAAGAAAGTTAAATCAGATAAAATAAGAACTTCACTGAATTCTTAACCAAAACTTAAGAGATTTGAACCAGATCTAGGAAAATTAAAGGAAGGTCATCAGTGCTATCACTAGTGAGAATCAGTCTCAACATGAAGGTCAGGTGTAGAAAGAGTTACAGGAGGGACTGTTTAAATTGAGCCCACTATGTGGAAGTTATTAAAAATGAGTGTGGCTGGCTGAAAAGAGAGGGAGAAGGAAATCAGGGGGGTGAGAAACCAGGAAGGAAATTAGGTAGGATATACAGACATCAGGAAGCTGGAAGCTTCAGCTCTAAGCAATGCAAGTAGATAGGAGTAAGCAGTGATGAAGAGTTAGAGATGATGATGTCATGCACATTGAGGTGTACTGGAAGGAAAGAGACTGAACATCTGGATCCAGAAGTTAATAAGAAAGTTTGCAAAAGTTGAAAAAAGATAGTCCAGCTAAGTGGAGGTAGAACCAAAGTTCAGATGTGAATTTCTGATCCTCTCAAAAGCACAATACTGTAGTTGACATCAAAATGTACAAGCTTCTGTCTTCCGAGACAGAACTAGCAGAATTGTCTTAATACCGTTTGGCTACTGGAGAGAGGATTATATGCCATCCTCCATCCCACTCTTGTACAACATATGCCTATAGAAAATAAAGCTATTTGGAAATTAAGGATAAGTTCCACGGGGGAAAGAGGTAATCAATATGCAGTCTGCCTAACTGGCTGTAAGAGTATACATGACAACCAACAAGGAGCGTGCCAGTCACAGCAGAAAATAGTTCAGAAAGGTCACTTGTAAGGCTGAACAGGTCCAGGTATGGCAAGAACATACCAGATGCACAACAGCATACTGCTCGGAGTGAGCATATGTGCGCGTCTGCCTGCAAGTTTGTACAAGAGAGACGTAGAAATGCTTATGCATGCTTTGCAAAGCCAACACAGTGCATTAGCGTATATACCACACATGAAAGAAGCCATAGCTGTTTTGGTTTTAAGATGGTGAAAAGGTAGATACCACTTACCATTGGAGAAACAGAAGAATATTGTTCTATATTGTTGCTTGCCAGCCTGCCCGAAAAAAAGGCAAGGATTCATGGCTAGATTTGTGAGTTAGGGGGAGAGGCAGATTTGGGGGTGAGGTAACAATTTATAAAGACTTTTCTAGACATGTCTAGCTCATGTCTGTTGCAGATCATCTATATCAGATGCAGATTTTAAAGCTAAGTTGAGCAGCGTTTGTGCTTCTGCAAGAGTAAGACAGAAGTAGGCAACTAATTAGGAAAATTACCAAGGAACGTATTAGCTGAATACAATTGATCTACTCCAAATAATGCCTCTGTGGCAAGAGGCATGTATAAATATAAACATTTCTGGTGTGCAGCAAGAATGCTTTTTTGACTGTTTTATTTTCTTCCCTCACAGGCAGGAGCTTTCTTGCTTGTGCACGGATCATTGAATACTCCAGGATCTTCTCCCATTCTCCCATCCTCCCATAGCTATGGGCTTATCTCTGATCACCTGTTTCTGGGATTCTCTGCAACTCCCCTTAATTCCTACTAACCTGCTAGGAGGTCTGTAGGATGCCTTTCTCTGTTGCAAGCCACAAGTTTGCCATACTTCCCATTCTTTCCTCCACAAGTGTCAGAGGCACTCATTTAATTTCCAGGCGCTCGTTCCCCTGTGGCCATCCATTTGCTCTTCCTCCCACCATGCTTGTTTCCTTTTTTTATCGCCAGAACACAAGTCACTTACGGCACAAAAGTCTCATTTCTCTTCATGAAAGCTTGAGTCACCAACCATTCTGTACCTCAAGGTGAGGGAGTAAGATCTGGCTGTAATTAGTGGCAGCATAATTACAGGAGTATGCACTCCTTTCCCAGCCCAGAAACATTCCTCTGTTGCTGACTGTAGCTGTTAGAAGTTTAAAGACATTTCCACAGCATCCGTATCTACAGGTTGAAGAACATTTGCTTAGGTTACCAAACTAAGATCACAGCACAAAGTAGGAAGTTTGAACAGGGCTCCTCTTTTGTCAGAAAACCAAAGATTGTCATAAGCATCCTATGATGGCCCCAAGTCACCCTTTCACCCAGGGTACAGTCTTATATCCATATTTCATTAACAAATAAAGACAGTTATCAGTTTTTCACACTGAAACTTAAACACCAATGAAAACTACGTATTTTAGAAGGTGGAACAGCAGCTGGGCAAGCCTGGACTTTCACTCTTCTACCCACTAAGAGACCTGTCCTTGACTGTGGACCTTACTCAATGATAATCTCTACAGCCATTATTATAATCCTCTGTAATCTTATACTCAAGATGTAGTAAAATATAAGAATTATCTTGTATTTTAAATAATTTGTTTATTTGTGATATAATGGTGATTTATAAACAATAAACATGTCTCAACATAACACTTGAATGAGTGTCTGATAATTTCAAGATGAGCGCAATATGTTCATGCTTCCTCTGAGATCTTTGACAATTAAGCACCTTATATCACTTTATGTCACTGGTCAATCGCGTAGTAAGCCTATAGTACCATAAAGAAATATTGTCCTTTAAGAAATTAATAAATAACTAAGATCTTAATTTTCCTAGAATTAAGAATCTCAGTCAGAGTGGGATGATCAGCTATATAGGATTGCTTTATAACACCACACAGTCTCCACACCCCTCCCACCCCCATTATATGTATATCCTCATATACTTATCCAGCATTGACTTTTCATGTTTTCCTTTCTTTAATTTTGTTGCTATGGAAAACTTCCCCCATAGTGTCTGCATTGACTCAGAAGTCCTGAAAGCATTTGAACATGCAGCATTCTTATGTGTCTTCAGGACAGTTCGAAATAATGCTAAACAAATGCAAGTGACAATTGTGTTCATAAAGAAATCCTCTCCGCTCTTCTGTGACTGAGAAGGCTAGCTCTTTTCAATGTTTGCATGTTTATTTTAGCAGAAAATAAACAAGCACTGTGTATAGAACCCTTCTCATGCCAAAGTTTCCCAAGGAGCTTAACAAATGACGCACAATCTGCAAAGATTACTTGTCAAGGTGCCTCTGGAGAGCAATTGACAACCTCTCTGTGATACCAGCTTGTTACTATTTGTCTCTTAAGGAAATGAAAAATAAAATTTCAAAAGTCAGCATCCAATTACTGTTCCTGTATTTGGATAGGACTTGACAAACGCCCTGAATGTCCTGCAAAGGATTGTGCAGCTCCTGAAGGGCACCAAGGGAGGTGCAAGGGGTTCCCATCTCATGGGAGAGGCAGTGCCTCCTTCAGTCTCTGCTCTACCATCCTGACGCAACAGGAGGCTTGACAGTCTGATTCTGTCCAACTGACATGAGCAAAGGAGATCAGTGGAGTTTTATGCCTCAAAGCATTATAACTTCAGGTATAAAAATGAAAAAAAGTGAAGAGATATTTCTCGTAGGTCTTGGAAGAGGTCTTAAGGGAGAAATAAGTATAAATGATCAGAAAACCGTGCTTCAAACAAAATGGATTTTTTCCACCTAGAAAAAATGATGCCCTAGAACTGGCATCAGTTCATCAATTACCACTATAAAGAGTTTTTCCAAAAGTCTTTCTCTTGCTTATTATATCACATTACCCTTCTTTCCTCCTTCAGTCACAGCGTCTTTTACCAGAATGCCTTTAAGTATAGAAATACAAAGTTTATAAATGTCTTGAAGATGTGATTATTTATGCAATCTACCAAGCCATTATTTTAGTCCCCTTTGTACCAGTTTCTTGTGCCTCTCACCTGTTTTGTGTCTTTTTTGGATTGAGGGTCTGACATATGATCTAGTTTGGCACTCACCTTCAGCAAAAAAAAGACATGAAAAAAAAAAGGAATGAAAAAGAAGTAAATAACTAATTAACTAACTAACATTAAATAACATAACATTGAATAACATAACATAACATAACAATGACCCAACTCAACTAAAAATGCTCCTCATGAAAATATCGGGAAAAATACATCAGAAATGCTTGTGGCTTAACAAGTACTACAGTTTTCAATTCATCCAAAGGAAATCTTTCTGTAGTGTGAGCCATTTGTGTTTCTGAATGCCAGCTTCGACTTGTTTTGAACCCA
Source organism: Fulmarus glacialis (assembly GCF_000690835.1). Lineage (NCBI taxonomy): Eukaryota > Metazoa > Chordata > Aves > Procellariiformes > Procellariidae > Fulmarus > Fulmarus glacialis. The sequence continues at coordinate 2,454 of NW_009195796.1, read as the reverse complement.
TTACCTATGCTATCTTTTGGATCTCTCCCCTTAGTGCCATGCACATAGTTATTATGGTAACAGTGAAATGGAGAAAGATCCCTGATGTTGTGATAAATTTGTGGCACCAATGAGGCAAACATCAGCTGAGGATCCAGTCCATAGCTTTTCCTAAATTCAGTATCATACCATTTCTTTAATAATGAGAGGACAGAATAGTTCAGAGCAAGTGGAACAAACAGCTTTCTGTGTCTATTACACTCATTTTATTATCTCCTTGATCATTTTGAACTAATCTGTGGGTAATTCAAATCCCTTTGCCAATTTGAGTGGCATGTACAGAGATGCACTACAGAGCACGGCAGTTAATATCCCTTACTACATATTTTATCACAATCATGCCTGGAATATGGCATTTGATTCTGGGCATCCCTGGAGTGCTCTGGGGCTCAGTGATGAGATATTGAGGGCAATAGGCAGAATTCATCTTTGGAGGGGAAAATAGGTGACTTTAGGCATGTTCCAGATGATCTTTTATCCAATGTTATTTCTCTTTCTTTAGAGTATTCCAGGAAAGAGCAGATTCAGTTTTCAGGGAGGTGGCAAGATAGGTCTCAATTACAAACCGCATTTCCCAGTAATGTGTTAAAAATGAGGTAGCAATCAGTAGAAGATATGAAACTTCCTTAATTTATTAGAAGACCTGTATTCTAGACACTCAAAGTACAGTATTGACACATGAAATAACTTTCTTGCTAATTAAAACAAGTTTTCTTTCTTCTGTTCCTTTCATATATTTCAGGAATGATGAACATTAACAGCTTTTACAGAAGGATGGTCATTACTTCCATATAGTTGAGCATGAAATATGGAAAAGTTTCATCGATCTTAAGAAGAAGGTTTCAAAGAAAGATGACTGAATTCCCTTTCCTCTGATAAGACCTTATCCAGCTTTTTTGAAGTGAAGGGAGTTTTGCTGAAACCTTAATGGGAGCAGGGTCTGTCCTTTAGACAACACTGGTAAATTAAGTCTAGGTTAGAAAACATCAGAGTTTATTATTGCAAAGTGCAGACATTTTGTTGCTATGAACCAACATCATTTTCTTTTCTCTTTCATAGAATTTCTTTGCAAGCAGAACATTCAATTTAACTTTTCAATCCATGAACAACTAAGTACTGTACTGCCAATTCTCAATGGGATAGTTCAGATTTGGTGATTGACTACATAGCTATAATTTTAAAAAGATTAATTCACTGGTGACCTAAATACCTACACAGTGGCAAATTGAAAATTGTTCCTAGGCAACAAGAACCTATTGACACAATGAAAATTCCTCCTTCAGAAATTGTTATCTGAAGCAAAGCAGCAAAGAATATATACCAGATTTGAAGGAGCATGAAAAAAAGATGATCAAGAAACACCCTTAACTTTTCAAAAATTGTTATGTATGTTCATATAATTCTGGATTTTTTTCCAGGGATGGGAGACCTCCAGGAAAATCCAAGAGAGAAGTGCTGCCACATGTGATTGGGGAAAAAAAAATCATCAGGAGAGCAGAACAGCTTCAAAAGTGATAGGTCGAAGTGCTGCCATATCAGAAAACAGAAAACTCCTGATCCCTTTGAGTTATTTAAGATTGCACAGCAGTTTCTCAGATATGTACAGCCTTCACAGTCCTTGTAGAATAACAGCTCTTGATTACTGCATTAGTGTTGCACACGCTAGCATAAACATTTCAGTAGCTGACCGAACACTACTGTGCAAAGTCATGGAAGCATAACTTGAGGACAGAAGTAGTCTGTTACCAGTAGGAAAACATTTTTCTTTCTATAATGTCCCAGTTCTGAGCCCTGAGGGTGACCTACAAAATGGCTCTCCTATATCCTCCAAAAATCCTTGGGAACTGAAATACGTAATTTGTCTGGCTGCTAAAAGTTATGGATACAAATATCCGGTTTTTCTATCAAATGAAAAGATAGTCCTGCTCACTCTGACCCCTCTCTGTATCTCATAGGAAGCAACAACCTCATCACATCTGCATTTACTAACACCATGTTCTGTTCTAAAAGAATCAGACAGCTGTTTCTTCCTAACTGCCTCATGGATTATCATAACAAAGTTAAGTTCAGAGCTATTGTTCTCAGCCTGTACTTGAGATGAAATGTGCTGCTTCTTGCTGAAGTCTGAAGAAGAGCTTGTGTCTTTAAAGGTTGCCTATACTTCTTCCAACCCTGTTAGTCTAATAAAAGGTACTGCTTTTCCCTACCTCCCATGTCTTATAAAGGGAGCAATGCGGACTTCCTAGCATAACTGCCATAATTTGCCCACTGCAGCGGGGTTGGACTAGATGACCTTTGAAGGTCCCTTCCAACCCAAACTATTCTATGATTCTATGATTCTAACTCTTGGAGTTGAGGATACTTTCTTTCAGGCCTGGCAAAAGAGCCCATCGATGGGCTGAGGCCAACTGTATG
>NW_009195795.1:13123-18971 GCF_000690835.1 Fulmarus glacialis | reverse complement strand
ACCAGTGTCCTGAGCAGGCCAAAGTCTGAAGCCATCTTTGAAACAGAGAGACCAAACTGTGACCAGTCTGATTCTGAAGAACACTAGAATCTTTTCAAGTATTTGTAGCAAAACTAAGACTTTTTTTTTTATTTGACTTTCAGAGTTGATGTCCCTTTCAGCCTAAGGGAGGTAGCAAACTTTGACCTCCCAGATGTCCCTTTTGTTCTGCAAAGATTAAGCATTCCATCTCCCAAAGAAAAAAAAAAGAAAATGTTTATTTTTCTCAGAGCAAAGCCAAAGCCAAGTATTACAAATTCTCCTACCAAGCTCTTTTTTTTTTTTTTTTTTTTTTTTAATATACTCCTAGGAAATCAAGGCAAAGCCCTCAGGTCTCTAATTTTCTTCAACTTATTTCAAAAATCAAATAATTCTCAGTCATTCATATGATACAATCTCCTCATTAAGCAGGACAAAGATTTCATGACAACTACATTTGCTTTGGTCTTTAGGCCAGAAATTTCAGGACAACAAATTTTCCTTTATTTTGTGTTGTTTCTGTGAGTATATTTATACATAAATACTAACACACACACATATATATACAAATATTTGTACATATGCCTCATAAGAAAAATGAAAGTGTATTCCTTACAGGCATGCCTAAGAGTGGTAAATTGTCAGAAAAACCACCAAATATATTGACTGCTGACTAAATTAACCTTCCCAATACAGTGTAAAAATCCTTTCCACTTCCAAATTTATGTAAAGACTAAGCATTTCTGAAGGACACCACCAATGATATGACTTCCTCGGATTTTTTTAAGGTGCAAGTTTCCTTTCCTATACCATATACACTCCAAAAAAGACTCTCAACAATAGAGTTGCTGTTCTCCAGTGGAAAAAAAAAAAACAAAGTAGCCACTTAGTACATCTTCCACTTTCCACAAAGTGCAGTGGTCCAGCGCCTAGATGTGGAAATAAGAAAATGAAGTGTGTTCTTCCACTGAAAAAAACCCTGAATATAACGCATTATCCCAAAGAGTATCATCTCCCCATACAAAACTCACATGTATTTCTATTACTTTGACTGTTTGCCAGTAACATTTATTCTGAAATTTAAAGCACTTACTCTAGCACTTTCACATTCCATGCTTCAGTTTTAAATTTTCTTTTGTCAAAACTGGAACTATAGATTTAATTTTGACATGAAAAGAAACAAAATGAATCCTAATGTGGCCCAGAAGCTTCTTGAGGTTACAGAGGGTGGTGCAGGAGGAATAATGTGATGAAAATTTAAGACTGAATGGATAAATTGCAAACACTTACAATAGATGCTAATGCACATTTTGCATTCTTACAAAGTAAGCTATTAATGGAAAGAATAGTCCTTGCTTATCAAATTCTTACTGCGGTACTCAAAATGTACAGCACAACTAAGAAAGCCAGAAAAATTTAAAGCTATGAAAAGTAGCATTGGATGCTTACTGAGTTTTAAAAAAGATGAGAAATTTCAAAAGAAAACATGATAGAAGTAGAAAAGAAGAGTAACAATTTTAAGTGGCCAATCTTTTCATACACTCTTCCATGGTATTGTCTCTTTTCTTCTGATACTGCTTTAGTAAGGTTATTATATTACTGAAATGATAAATAAAATAAAAAATCTACCACTTTTAAAGGTAAGTTTGGTATACATCCTTCATTGTACAAGAACGAGATGAAATTTGTTTTTTAACACCCAAGTGGTGATGTAGCATTCAGTGGTGAGACAGTAGAGGATATTACTTTTGTTAGCCATACGGATGTGTTAGATAGCTGCAAGGAGATGCATGTCTGCTGTCTCTATAAACAGGAGCTGGCCAGAAAGCCCAAGAGCTGTAACAAGCTGATGTGTCTCCTGGAGTCAGAAACTTTCTACCCATGAAAAATCTGAACGCTGAAAACAGCCCATCAGCAGCTATGGTGGTGTCAGCCTGGATTTCAGAAGATGGTTACTCCCAGGGAAATTTTAGCAGTAGAATTACTGCTTTGATTTCTGGTCACAGCAGAGAAGCTTAAGGCTAACCACTCTGGTGGACTCTCAGTTAACCTAATGGAAGTCCTCTTATGTGTAAAAGTTAATCACTAGCATCAGGATTTGGGGCAGAGGGGGGAATGCACCTCCCACACAACACTGCATCTTATTTATAGTGTAGGGTGGAGAGGCTATGTCCACACTGTGGGATTCTGGGACTCACTGCAAGAGTTAATCTGACAGGTCTTCACAGGAAAATCCCCGAAAGTAACTTTAAAATTTTTTTCCTTTTTAGTTTGTAGAAAATAGAGGCAAAGAAAGAAGACAGGCATGCATACGCTAGCAAAATTAATGAAATTAGATTTAATGTAAAATATAATCCTCTACTAGGATGAAGTAGGAAACTTCATAAGGTGGAAAGATCTCTCTTTTTTATCTTCTAGATCTGAACTGTCCTCCAATTGTTTGTTGAAAAGTAAATATGACTGACAATTTCTGTGAAAAGCTTCCTATCAGAAATAGTATTGTTGGTTAAACTAAGTTAAACCACATAAAACTAAAGAAAAATTATTTTAGAAACAAAATAAGAAAGTATTTTTAGAAAGGCTGATCCCTTTCAGAGTTTTTCAAAATAGATTTTTTTTTCAGACATAAAATACCTTTTAAAACCAAAACATTTTGAAATGAAAATAGTCAACATCATTGACAAAATATGTCTATTGACCTTAAAACTCACAAACTAAAAAAAAAATTACATTTTCATTTCATACAGTATTTTGAAATCTCTTTTTTTCTTTGTAAATAGTGCTTTATTCCTAAAAAAAAAAAAAAGAAAGAAAAATTCCTTCCCTTTAAGGATTATCAGCTTTTTAGATCAACCCGAAGTTGAAATCAAGAACATTTGTAAAACAAGGCTTACTTCCAAAGGGATTTTTAAACAGAAAAGAGAAAAAAAAACCCCTATTTTTTAATACAATAAAGCATTCTAGGGTAAGGTCTCTCATAAAAACAGCATGACGCAGTATAATATAACTATTGTTTTCCATTCTCTTTTAATAGCAGAAACTCTGCAAACTTTTATGAACAAAAACACCAGCAGAAGAAAATTAAATAAAACCAAGTACAGCAGTAGTCCTGTATCCTGGAGTCACTGCTATCAAAAATTAAATAGAGTACAGTCCAATTGGAGTTATCAGTTGTGGGAGGTAAAAGCAAAAGAGGAAGAGAGAAAATTACAATATGCCATCCAACAAAGCAAAGGCAGAAAATGATAAAAATAATTTTCAATATAGAACACAAGCCGGAAGTCTGCCCAGATTGTTTAACATGCCATATTAGCAGAGTGGTAAAATCTATGTCCCCATGATGGGCAATGGCCTTACAAGTTGGAGACTCCAGAAATTCAGCAGCTACATGCACAAAAGACTCATCAGCAGAAAGAGTTACACAAAAGAGGCTACAGCATTCCTGGAACCCGGCAGGAAGAGCAAGGACTTGGAGGGAAAGATTTTGAAGCCAGCCTGTACTTATGTTCACAATTGAATACTATAACACAGCAGTTCTAAATATTTCTCTCCATAAAATGACAGTTTAATTTTATAAAATCAGCGTAGTTTTCATGTGCCAAATGCTGAGCTGTGACATGAAACACGTATTTACATGAATTTCCATCATGCTGTCAACACAAAGTTTCTTGGCAAACCTGTATGCTTGCACCTGCTCTAGCTACCGAGGCTAGCAAATCACCTTCATGGGGCCCATAAGCTTGGCTTTGCTTTCTTCATCCACTTTTTTCGCTTGTGTCATCTTTCCCCATTACATACAGTAACAGAAAGTCCTTGCATTGAGTCAAAGGACACTAAGTAAATTAAGATTTCTGTCTTACAGAATCACTGCCACCCAAAATCTGGTGCGTCTGATTTAAGAAAGGGAAACAATAAGATAATTGGGTTAAACAGATTACACTTCATCCAGTACCAAAAAATAGTGAAAAATGCTTGATAGAATTTAATCTTTATTGCATTTGACCTTGGTTTTTTTTGAAAAATAAGTATTTTACCCATATGCTTTGGTTTTTTCCATTGTCTGAATTAGGAATGTCATATTTCATTCTTTATCCACTAAGTTAATAAGTGATTACATTAATTAAAAAATGTAAAGAGCTGAAAAGTGTCAATTTCCAATGTCAGTTTTGTGATGCAAGAAAAATCAGTCATGTTATTCTGCATTTAATATAGCCTGTGGAGATCAGAATCTGGCTCTGTATTCTTATGCTATATTTTAATTATATTCTGTATTTAATTATATTCTGTATTATATTTTAATTATATTCATTCTCAAAAATTTTGAAGCCTAAATAATACCTCCACGGTCCCACAGCTACTAAACAACAATTTCAAAGCATAATGAATATGATGCCAACTTCATATACCAAAACCATTTAGTTCAAGTACTTGTGGAGTTGTACAAAATGCCTTTGACTTTTTATAATGTTAAATAAATTCTGAATTTGGCACCAAATGTTTATTTGCCAGCTATCAATTTTATAATGAACTAGATCCTCATGAAGAAAACTATTAAGTTTTGAAAGAAAAAGGGAAGAAAAGAGATTTTGTATTTAAATTATCAACTCAAATGGCTGAAAAGATTTTAAAGTCCATTATGCCTATTCATATAATTTTGTAATTGTTCTTTACAATATGGTGATGCAGTAAAATTTTAAACATTAACTGAGATAGCAGATTGCTTTCCACTTCCATCAAGAGACAATGCACAAGTTCACAGATCCCATTATATCCTTTAATTTTCCTTTTTATTCTATTAACCATTATCTGTTTGCAGTTATGATATCTCTTAAGATAAGGATCTGGTTGCCTATTTCAGATTTAAAGACTTTGCATTGGAATGGATAAAAGAGACTGTTGCAAAACACAGTACATGCACGTAATATAGGGAAGATTTTGATCCTGTCCTGGTTTTGGCTTCCTGACAGACTTACATGACCAAATAATTGTGGTGGAGGGTTTTTTCATAGTTTGTTTTCTTTAAAAAAAAAAAAAAAATCACAAAAGTAGCAACATCTCTATAAGTAGGTTCAGCATTTCAGGGCTATGTAAATTACAGATTCCTTAGCAAGGTCTGCTCTTGGCCTCATTCAGATTCCACAAACTGAAGTTTGGCAGGATACTTGCACATCATCTTTATTCAATAGAGAAAGACAAGCTTCTTTAGCACTGTCTAGGATGAAAAGCATGATCACTTACCCTGCAGTTGCTTACACTCCACTCATTCTGATTGTAACAATAGAGCAGATTTACCCTGTTGAATAGAAACTGCTTAAATAAGTTCTTCCCCCTACTTCAGTCTCTCTCATCCAATAGTGTCTGAAGTTAAAGCTGTGATTTGACATTATTGTATTGAGACTAATAATTTTTTGCTGTTTATATAAGCATGCATGAGAATTATAGTACCTATTCATGCCTTCAAGTACTCATACATAAACATTTTACCAATTTAATATAAAATAAGTATTGCTCTGTAATACTGTTGGTGCTCTGAATCATTTAAGTCAGTCAGAAAAGTATTAAAAAATAATTTTTTCACAATGTGTCATCCATGCTTTATTTCATTCTGAGAGCATCTTTTGGCACCTGTATGCCTACTGGGATTCAGAAATCTTCTGTAAGATCATTTTACTACAAAAAAGACTCACTTGGATATAAACAGCCTGCCACCGAGCTGACAGCAGACTTTTCATCAGTCACAATTCTCTCTACCTCTATCTCCAACTTTTTCAGAAGTGAAAATTCGACTATTTAATAGGTTGTATGAGAACTAGCTCTACATTACTTTTTT
>NW_009195795.1:12781-13091 GCF_000690835.1 Fulmarus glacialis | reverse complement strand
GGAGGGGTACCTCCAATTATCATATGTCATTCCAGAGAGCTGGTCTGAAAGGGCTGACCTTGTGCCTTTTTCCGATTCTGTGAGCAGAAGCCTGACAGGACACTTACCCATCACCATTAATAATCAGAAAAAGCCGGGCTTCTGGACCACTGGCTTGGATGAAGAACAAGATTAAAGATGGTTACTGAGTTCCACATGAGTTATTAGCTGTTAGCCTGATGTAAACATGACTAACGGATAATGGAATTAGTTTGGCTGAGCTTAACACTTCTCTTCTATCATGAAATATTTCATAGAGGAGGGAGAAGCA
>NW_009195795.1:0-12735 GCF_000690835.1 Fulmarus glacialis | reverse complement strand
GGAAAGTGTTACATGTCACTTTGAGAGCCTGGGTGGGTTATGACATTGGTTGAAACAGAATCCACTCAAGGAAGCAGATGTGCTTTTTGTCTTTGCACAGGCACTTTGGAGCTCAGAGGAAAATAAAATTAATGTGGGGAATGGGACAACCTGATACAAAATGTTTCTGATCTCAAATCACTTTCTTATATTCCCACCTTCTTCAGCAAATATATTTCAGTAAACTACTGTGTATTTTTTTCATTATGGAATTTTTTCTCTGAATTTGTGCATTTATTTTGTTACTGAATTTTTAGCCACTTAAAAGTCAATGATGTAGGCTTTTTGTTTTGCTGCCTTTTTTTTTCTTTCTTTTTTTTTTTTTTTTTTTTTGGTAACACCATTTAATTCAATAAACAGCAACAGACCTGACACTTTGTTGTTAGCAGACACTAAGCAAACTGAATTTGGGATCTAGTAAACTTTCCTGCAGGAGTCGACAAGCGATTTTCTCCTGAGCAATCAGTGATCAGACCTTAAAAATAAAAGATGAAAGATTTTCTGGATTTCAGGTACACAGATAGACATCTAGACAGGCACCAAGGACAAGCCAGGTATTGTAACAGATTTTTATCAATGTACCTGACACAAAAATCTGCTTAGGCTTATTAAAGAAGCTAGAAACATACAGCTGAAAAGTATAGCATTCACACAGCCTGCAACAACAACACAAAAAAAAGGGGAAAAAAAGAAGAAGAAGAATCAGAGGCTAAATTGTATGCCCACCTTCCACCCCCATTTTTTCTTATGAAGAGCAAAGAATAAGGATAGGCAAACATCAGGAAAAACAAGCACAGGGAGGACCGGGTGAAAAATCTTAATTTCTTTTGCATCCACGTAAGTCATGAAGTCAACGGCATGTCAATTGTTTCTAATTCATCTCTGTGAGTTCATTAACTCCCCTTTGTTTTGCTAAAGTTGATCAGGAAAAAAGAAAGGGAGAAGGGAGGGCAAACATTTGTGAAAATGATGCTGAAAAAAGCCCAACAAATAATTTACCACTTTTCTTTCCACTTTTGTCAAATGCATTTTAGAGCAATGATATGAATGATAAAACAAAACTTTGTGATCACAGAATCTGGAGACATTTTAAAATGGCATTTCAGAAGAAGAAAAAGTAGCTCTCAGGGAAAAAAAAAAAGAATCAGTATACATCAGTTTCACCTGAAATGAACTCAAGTCCCTAATATATCCTGAAAAACTGATACTTGACTTTTCTCATTCTTATACTAGAAAGACTGAAAAACATTATACACACTCAGTGCTGCACATTTCAGTAATTTAATCAAGGATTCGGGACAAATTTGCTTCAAGGATGTAGTGCAATTGCAATTCTGTGAATGCTTCTTATAAAGCCTATAAATTTCCTAGGGCTCCTTTTTCTGCATGTGGTCACTGCAGATATAACCTGTTCTAGGCCATCCAGTACTTCTTCTATTCAGAACAGCTGTAAAGCATGGTGGGATGTGAGTACGCGCTGCCCTGGGTAAACAGCATGACATTCCTTTGGTCACTGTGGACCATTTTTCCTGATGGTGCTTTTGGTTCTGCTCATTTCTCTGTTCAAAAGCATGTGCTCACTCATTCCACAAACTCATTTCTCAGCTCTGAAGCTGAAACACTGGAAACAGTATTTTGCAGTCAACCAGGGGAAAGACAAGTAAAAATGGGAAGAGAGAAAAAAAGGTAAAAATATCCTTCTTTTAAAAAAATCTGTAAATCACAAGGCAACTAAAACTTCATTCTTTGACCTTCGTGTTATAGTCTTTTGCATCCACTACAAATAATAATACATTAAAGGACAATTTTTCTGCTATCTTTTCTGTTGAGGAAACCAAAATGGATAATATTCCATTCAGTTTTGCATTGGAAGAAGATGTAGGTAGAATTTTTTCATGTTTCACATACAGAGGTAGTTAAACTTTCATTTCTGTGTGGTATAATGTCCTTCCATGGAGCTCGTCAATACTGTTCATTAAAAGCAGGTTCATAATATTTACCATATACGTTTTTGGCAGAGCTTCCATTATAAATGAAACAGAGTTTGTGTCCCCCGTATCTAACACACTTAGTATGCACGTTCTGAAAATACTGACGCAAGTGAAATTCTGCTGTAAGATTTACAGCTACAGTGTTAATAGATACCTTACTACTGTTATGCTGAACTCTATTCCTGAACTTTTCAGGAAAAAAAAGTCTGACACAACATGGTAACTGTAATGCAGGCAAACCAAGAAAATATACATTGCAACAAAACAAAAATGGGTTTTCAATTTTTTCTGTCTTGTTTAGAAAGAAAAAAATAACCAATCCCACAAACAACAACAAACATTTTTGTGGAAGTAATAACTAATATAAAGAAACACAAATGAAAGCGGTTTATAATATAGCAGTACGGTTATTTACAGCACATGGTGGTGAACATGAAGCACATCAAACTTCTTAAAGAAAATATACATTTACTACATAAAAAGTTGCTTTCATAATCTTCCAAAGACCAAAAAACTAAATAGTGATACAAAGAATACTAAGCAGTGTATATAGTACGACTGTTCATTTATATGCCCATATATACTGTATTAATAAGTGCTTCAGAATGTAGCACATACGATTTTCTAAGCATTAATGAATAAAACATCTTGACAGATCCTCACAGAATATGAATAACAGCAACTATATTTCACAAAGAGAGAAGGAAAGGTAGAGAGAAGTGATATGAAAAAATCAATCGGGGCAAGCAACAGAATATACCAGAGCTAGGATTTGAACTAAATCCAACCCTGTATCTTCAACATTTACTTGGTCCTTCTTGGCTTTAAGAGATAGATTAAAAAACCAAAAGGTTCATAACTAAAAGGTTACGTCATTTTTAAAACTGCACGCTGGGAATACAAAATTGGATTAATAGTTGACAGTGTTACTTAAAAACTACATGGCACAGCAAGTGCTTCCTCAGCTTCTAAGATTTCACTTCTAAGATTGTCTTGTTGATGCCTTCATGTTGCAGGAAGTCACATGCACAGACCATGCAACACGCATTTGGTTTTATTATTTATCACGCATGTAACTTTGAAATGCCTACACTTAATCAAAATGAAAGCATCCAAAACACCACCAGTTTCCTTAATAGCTTAGCAGCTCCATGAAAGCACAAACCAATGAGGTTTTGGTGAAGGAAAGCCATCGGGGGGGGGTTGGGGGGTAGGGAGGAGAGAAAAAAAAAAGAAAAGAAAGAAGTTATTCATTCCAATTTTCCAGGCTGATTGCAATCTACAGAAAATGCACAGCAATTTATTTGTTGAGTTATAATTTGTGGCTATTCTAAACTGTGTAATGTGTTCAAAGGGAAGTTATTCTGTGTAGAAAAGAATAAGAAACTGGATTATTCATGTGCACTATGTCATGAATGCTGTTGAACTCTTCTCTCCCCAGAGAGAGGATGATTATCCTCTACAAAACCTCTGTTTATAACAGTTACATTTTAATAGCACTGTGTGTAATTCTCTGCTTTTTTTTTAATATTTGCTACTCTTTTCTATCCTACAGAAGCATGCTGAAATGCAGTTATTTTCAACATTCATTGGTTATATTTTTTTAAATTTCTACTCATTGATCAAAAATTGGTTTTCTTATTCAATTCACAAACTATCTACACATCTAAGGTGCTTAAGCTGATCTTAAACTCTGCATATTTTAACTACCAATAACGTGATAATCACTAGGAAGTATATACAGCTGAAATAACAAACAAATGGTTTGTCAGCATCAAAGTAAATTTCTCATATAAGAAATTCACACTTGACGAAAATCTCAGAAAGACCAAAAAAAACCTCAGATGAAACATCACCTAATTTGTTACATGCTTCTGTTACACAATAAGCTCTCCTTATTAAACAGGCCTTACTTGACCTTTCTACCCTGATGAGTGAAAGTGGCTGTTTCCCTTCCACTTTCTCTTTGTTCCCACTCCAGCTTCCTGCTTGGGAAACTATCTGATTATCTCTGACCCTTCATCACTTCCCCCTTTCCCCCAACCCATGGAGCAAAAAGATTTCATTCTCCTTTAATAAAATACAGAAACAAAAATGCTTCTGTAGTCCCAACAATCAAAGCTGCTTGTATCATATCAGCAGCAGGAAAATGGAAACAAGTGGTTACATAAAATGTAGGTGATTTATTATTCCAGTGCACTTATAGACAATATGGATCCATTTTCTCATAGAGGTGCTAACATGTATTACAAAAGACCACAGTAGGACTCTGAATAACTTTGGTGGGATTTTTTAGCTTTTACAAGCCCAAAATTCCACTAAATTTTAAAAGCAGCAAATATCTTATCAACTATTTTACAACCTCTTTCTTCATCAAATGTACTTAAAGAAAAACAAATGGATTCAGGGAATCTCAATTTCCCTGAAGCAGGTAAAGTAAATTGACAGTAAAATCACATGGGAACCAAAGTTGAATGTATTACATTGTTCACACTCCAAACCCTGGGATATTTCTGGTTTTGTTTCTGTACTGCAAATTCAGGTTCTCTTTTTAAGCGATCAAAGAGTATTTAGAGAGTGATCACAAACAGATACATTTTTAAAAATTCAGTTCATCTGCACCTTTCTCTACCCTTTCAGTTTTCAATTGTCCATATAACCAAAGAGGTGATTGTATTAATCTTCGCAGAGAGTAACTGTTGTGCTCATGTCAGAGCTCAAAGGCTTAGATGGGATCAAGAACAAAGGGCCAGAATTTGATTTCAACTCTCCTGACCTGTAGCTCAAAAAGCCATTGCACAAACTACCTCCTGGAACTCTCAAAGAGAAAATCAGCTCTTTAGGTATTTCTTACTCTCAAAACCTGCACTGGGCTTGCAGAAGATCAGAAAACTTCCACATATTCATACAAAGATAAATCTACTCATCCAAATGAACCTTCCAAATTGAGTGTTAATGATTTCACGTAAGATGATAAATGCTTATTTGTCAAGGTTTCCATTCTCAAGTATTTTGGCATGATGTGGTTGTTTGATTTGTAAAATATAAATATGTAAAACACTACATCATACTTCACAATTCATCTTACAACTAGTGTATTTGAAGCCTGTTTCACCCTAGACAAATCATAAGTGGCCTTCAATGAGATACAAATGTCTGCTTTTGACAGCCGGTCAAGAAGAAACAAAAATGAGTTAATGAAGCTTTCCGTATGGCACGCATTAGAGGACTAAAAAATTGAAACTGTCGTAAAACAGTGATTTCAAGCAATGTCTTATACAGCATATTTCTCTTCCCCTTAGGACAGTAATTACTATAAACATTACTGACACATTGATTAAATCAACTCACTGATTGGTTTGGTAACCAGAAAAAGTATTGTAGCAATTTAAGGAATTGTTATTTTGTAATAACTACACTGTTATTAAAATAAGGATGATTTTTTTTTTAATATATGCAATTTTCACAATTCAGACAAGGACCTACACTGGCTATGAAAACCTATCTGCCCTACCACTCACTCTCTTACAGTTAGTTGCATCACATTCCATGGGGACCACTGCAGTTCATGTACTTATTCTAAAACCTCACCACTTACCAGAGAGACTGACTATTACTACCAGACCATTCAGCCTTTTTTTACCCAGATGATGCCAACTCCCCACAAATGACTTGTGCTTTAGTACTTGTATTTTCACTTTCCCTAATTTAAATTTCTAGAACAAACAGAACAAAACCAAACCAATGACATTACATGTGACTGGTGTGATGGATAAACCATGATTTAGTTCACAGGAGAATAGACACAAATCCTATTTACTTTGCAAAAATTACATGCTCCCCGAGAATCCTCAGCACTCACGTGTGTGTTACGTACAGTGTTTTGCAAGCTACGCTGTGTTACTGGAAAACCTTTCTGGCTCTTCTGATCTTTATGGTGCCTGATCTATGCAGATGAAATGAGGACCTGCTCTATTATCTTCTGGATGCCCCAAATACTGTTGGAGAGATAAGGTTTATAGAATCATAAGGTTTGGGCTGGAAGGGATCTTAAAGATCATCTAGTTCCAACACCCCTGCCATGGGCAGGGACACCTTCCACTAGACCATCTTGTTCAAAGCCCTATCCAACCTGGCCTCGAACACTTCCAGGGATGGGGCATCCACAACTTCTCTGGGCAACCTCTTCCAGTGCCTCACCACCCTCATAGTGAAGAATTTCTCCCTTATATCTAATCTAAACCTACCCTCTTTCAGTTTAAAGACATTACCCCTTGTCCTATCACTACATACCCTTGTAAAAAGTCTCTCTCCAGCCTTCTTGTAGGCTCCCTTCAGGTACTGGAAGGCTGCTATAAGGTCTCCCCAGAGACTTCTTTTCTCCAGGCTGAACAACTCCAATTCTCTCAGCCTGTCTTCATAGGAGAGGCGTTCCATCCCCCTGATCATTTTTGTGGCCCTCTTGTGGACTCGCTCCAACAGCCCCATGTCCTTCTTATGTTGGGGGCCCCAGAGCCGAACACAGTACTCCAGTGGGGCCTCACTAGAGCAGAGTAGAGGGGCAGAATCACCTCCTCGACATGCTGGCCACGCTGCTTTTGATGCAGCCCAGGACACGGTTGGCTTTCTGGGCTGCAAGTACACATTGCCAGCTCATATTCAGTTTTTCATCCACCAGTACCCTCAGGGGTACTCTCTCAATCCTCTCATCGCCCAGCCTGTATCCGTGTTGGGATTGCCCTGACGCAGGTGCAGGACCTTGCACTTCGACTTGTTGAACTACATCAGCTTCGCGCAGGCCCACCTCTCGAGCCTGTCAAGGTCCCTCTGGATGGCATTCCTTCCCTGCAGCATGTCGACTGCACCACACAGCAATTTAGGTTTGTCCTATCCTTATGCTCATAATATCTTAGTGGTAAGAAGTTACCACTAAAAATCACTTTAATGGAATCCAAATTAAAGTAAAATGCATATTTCCCCCCAGCTTTCAAATTAACACTTTTTTTTTCCTCTCTTCATCTCTACCACTTATAAATGTGTTCAAAAGAGAGACTTAGTCTATTCAGCTAAGGTTAAACCAGAATGTTCTTTCTCCCCCTCTCAAAACCAGATATAGTTATTGTGCTCTTGCAGGGAAGATGGCAGTAAGGCATTCACAATCTTTCCCTTACTTTATACCCCAGACAGCACTCTCAGAGAGAACCTCTGCTTTACTGCCTCCATCAGAAATGATTACCTTTTGGTGAAATGTTACGTTCCTATAGCCATGCTGTCCTATAAAGTCTCCCAAAGCACCCAGGCAGATTCAGCCTTTCTCCTGGAAAATTACTATATTTGCTGCCTACAAAGGAAATCAGCTGACTGTGCTGTCTGAATACTTTTCTGCTTCCTTAGATATATGTGGTTTATATCCTGTGCTTGACTGACCAGTTAACAATTTTTTACTCAGTCAGAGAGAAATTTCATCCCCTCTCTTCCTTTGGTGAACCACTGATATATTTCATTGTGATATACAATCAAAAAACACTACTGATTTTGTATCTTTTTTCTTCTATATTAACAAACATACCCAACAAATATTTCAATGTTATACAGATATGTAGCTCATCATTACTATTAAGATAAAATAAGGTAGTAATTAGTCATTCTCAGGTGACTGATCTTCAACGTCTTTTTCTAAGCCACTGTCAACTTCTTCTCATGACTCAACCTACATTTTACCTGTACAAAGATAAGCAGATCTGGATCTTTGACCTTCATTAGTACATCACTGTCACTTTATTTTTTGTGTGAACTGTGTGGATTACTAACTCCCACAGAAGCCTACTGTCAATTTTTACTTTTTTACACAAGACTCTCACTACTTTACTGCATGAAATCTCAAACTGAAGTGTCAAAATAATTTTTTAATTCCCATATTACTAAGTGGAAAAGACCACAGCAATACAGAAGTGTGAGAGTAATTTTTTCAGATGAAGAAGGTGGTGATTAAAATCCTACATTTTGAGCATTACTTTCCTTGTCTGCTTTCCATCAGCCTTTCAAAGGACTCAGGTTTGTATAACGTATTCTTAGTTAACTGGGCATGCCCAGCACAGACGTTAAATTAAGGTCATATTATCATATAATGTAACTAGCTAGTTTTTTTTTTTTTTTTTTTTTAATTAGGAGTCAGCTAGCTACACACTTTCCACTACCAGCAGAAGACACAGCCCAACAAATGGATTACATCTTTCCTCATATTGCTCATGCTGCCCTAGAATGTGATTATTTCAGTTTTATTGGCAATCTGTCATTCTGCGAATTCAGTATATGACAGTACAGGACAGCAGCTGAAAACTATGCATGACTCTCCTTCCTTGCAGGCTGCTGGATTTCTTTTTGTACCTCTGTGATTCCCTGCTTGTGAATGGGATAAAGCAAAAATCTTTTATGAGATCTCATTTCAGAGTGATTCTTCTGTACTCTGAATGAAATTGAAAAGGTCTCTAGCAAGCTGGCAAGAAATGTTTTTTACAAATTTAAGACAGTCACTGTTCCTTTGGAATCAAGGAGTGTTACAATTGCTAAGTAAGAGGGATTATTTGGTTTACTAATCACCAGTTTAGGATCTGTAATCTATAGCTTGCACTGTTGGCCTATGCAATGGGCTTTCACAGCTTGTTCTATTTCCTTGTGCACCTGAGGGTCATATAAATAGGTCAGACTTTTTTTTTTTGTAATTCAAATAACCTTTATGCACTGTTATGAAAATATGTTTTTCTACAGTGACACAGAGTCACAAGTCTCCTGTCTTTGTTTAAAATCCTAGTGTGTAATAACAGCAACATATGGGGTAGCTTTGAAAGGGAATGTATATTAAGTCCCAGGCTCTAATGACTTAACTACAACCTGCAGTGTCTCATGCTCAGTTGCTGCTGGACTGCACTGTACTGAATGACAGGTCTGTAATCAAGCTCTTGTCTTTGCTCCATGAGCATCTAAAACGTAGAGTGGTCTCTACAATTTGAGCAATATCTCACACTCTGAGAGATCTTTTCACCAAGCTACTAGTGGAAAGATCAATAACAGTCAGCTTCAGCAATCCTTAATATCCTTTTATAAAAATATATATTTATACATTCTTATGGATCGTGGCTGAAATCCCTTCCTCATTTTGAAAATGTTTCTTTTCATCTTTTGTTCACATTTTAATTACCAAAGCAGAGGCTTCTCTTTGATGTTATTACTGCAAAATACCAGACACAATATCTGTGCCAATATCCTACTTGGAAGAATCAGCAGACAACCTGAATGTTTGCTTCCTATAAAAATATTTCAGGACTTGACCTCTCTAATAGAAACTCCTTCAGTTTCTCAAAATCCTTACTGAAAGTTACATTTTATGTCCCATGTATCTTCCAGAACCAAAAAAATGTTTTTTTTTTCCTTGTATATACCAACCCATAGATGTGTTGTACCCACATACTGCTAAAGCAGATGTTCCAGAGACAGACTAAACTATCTTGAGATATATTTGTACATTTTGTTTTATTTACTATTTTTCTTATTACTTTTTCCTCTACTTTCCCTATTTACTATTTCCCTATTTACTATTTTCCCTATTTTCCCTGTTTGTGTTTCATATGGTCTAAATTTCTAGCTCTTCCCAGTGCTGTTCAGAATCTCTGGTCATCCTCCTCCATTTCTTTCTTTCCCTCAGATTAAATGTCCAATATGTTCTCTATTCTATCAAAAAAGTATATTTTCCCAGAAGATATCCTAGATGCCAAAGGCAACCCAAAAAGTAACCTGAGGATTTTTTTTTTTTTAAATAAAAACATTGAAAAAGCATGTCTCCTAGAATTTCTTCTTTCCTAATAGCAAAAGATCTTCCTTTTTCACATTTCTTTAACTATTTGGCTCTATATATACGGAAAGAATTCCATCATAATTTTGTTTTGGAGGTACAGGTGATTTGGTGGCTGGTTTTGTTTGTTGTTTTTTTTCCTTAGAACAGGTTAAAAAAAATATACTTACTACATGTCATCTGCTCATTATTCAAAAATCTTAATTATGGAATTTCACTTTTCCCCAGGGAAAGGGGAACCCCCTAGTTACATGAATCATGGATAGGGTTGGAGTCTTGCTTTGACTCTGAACCTTGAAGTACTTTGCATCTCCTAAAATGTAACAAAAACAGTCTCTTAACAATTCCAGGTCTTTTACCAAGACATTATTACAAGCTGTCACTCTTTCTCCAGTTTATTAACTTACACATGTAGTTCAGATACTTTAATAATATGGGTAAAATTGCCACTATATATGATGAATTTTACCCTCTTACTCCCTTGACACCTGCTTGGTAACTATTTCATTCATTCTGATGTAGAAGTGCCTAATCTGAAATTAATAAGTGTTTTCCCTGTGCAGATAATCTATTCCTTTTTAGCTGTAATATTGATTGGTTGCAACTCAGCAGAATTTTTCTTTTGTCAAAGTATTCCCCTTTTTCCAGCCTCTAAACAAAGCAGTAGTCTATTACAGTCTATTACAGCCCCTTGCAAAGCAGTAGTCTATTACAGTTCTTCCATCTTTTTCCAGGTAGGCTTGTATTTACTCATGTCTGTAGACGAAAGGTTAGGGTTTTATGGTTCCCAATTCTGAACTGTGTGCACACTTCTGCCTCAAGTATTTTGTCTGGAGTTGATTGTAGTGTTCTGAATTCTGTTTGCTGGTTTCCTAGCCATCATTTTCACCATTTGAGAAAAATATAACAAATCTCATGGCCAGGTGCATAAAACATGATTATGTGCAAAATAGCCTGTAGGAACAAGCAAGGAACAAGTGATAGGAATGTTTCTGAAATCCAAGCAGAGCACTCTGGCACATGTATTTAATAAGTTTAGGATAGTATCTCAAAGTGTCTTGTTTATTCTTTTGTATCTCTTCCATACACTTATGGATTCATTTAAATTGGTATTAATCCTTCCCAACCCCTTGGGCCTTGAAGTCATATATCTGAGGACGGAACTAAACACAGCATTTTTCAAGTTCTGCAGTACATCTAGTCACATCAGACCGACACAAGGACACTTAAAAGCAACTTCAGGTAAGAGTGCTTTTTTACCTCAGAAAAGCTCAGGCCATTGATGTTTCTAGCTACCTTCAGTGTATCGAGATGCAACAATGACACAAATTCAAAGAACTGATCATAAGTAGTTTCTACTTTTCATTCTGTTTTAAATTTCTAGTTAAAGCTACCAGCCCAAACTCAGATGCAGATGGACCAGAACAGATTTCCACATGTTCCTTTGTTATCTCATTTCTTTGTGGCAAGAATCTACTTTGTGGTTTTTGAGCCGACAGTATCATAACGCAGCATCTCTCTCAAACTCTGTTCTTTCAGTTTTGCACAAATACTATACATATTGAAAAGCGACCTAGTTTTGTATTAGTCCATAAAGTTACAGATCATAAATCAGATGATTTATGGCTAGATAGACTATGCCTGAAAATATTTCTGAATGCACGTTGATAGGGAAGTGGCATTAAAACAAAAAGAAACAGCTCTGGATTTAACTACACATGGACGAAATAAGAAGATTCAAATTTCAATTCAAAGTGTATGATTTCTTTCATATACACTACTGAACTATACAGTCATGAGCTGGATTATTCTTTCAGCCATTTTTTTCATATCTTCTGATGTTTTCCCCATCATCCATGTTAGATTCATCTGCAAAATTATTCATACACAGACCTTCCTGTGGCTCAGGAAACCACACGGCCTCTTATGCTAATATTCAAGGAAATATTTCCTGACCTTTTACTTGACCAGAAGACCAACTTCATAAGACCAAAAATGAGGTTGCCCCATCCTTCATGATGGAGATACAGATGATGTATATGTGTATGTGACTGGATGCACAGAAATTGCATATGATGACACGATGTGATTACATCTGTGTGATGCCATCACACAACCAAATGTGAACCTGCCACATGACAGACATGCTGCTACTCATATGAGAGGCAAGAGGCAAAATAAGACATAAGAGAAAAGGCCATAAGGAGCAGACCACCATAACAATGAAATCAACACTACTCACATCTAAGGGGCCACTGAGTGAAGAGGGCCACAGACAACACCTGTTGGACATGTCTGTCCATACAGGGGGTATGATTGCTTTGCTTTATAGCCTTAATAAATACATGGGACTTCCCATAATATATGATAATGTAGAGAAAAGCTAGCAAGAAGGAGAGGTAAGCATAAAGCATAAACAGTTCAGGATCCATTGATAGAAAAAAATTAATGTCATCTTATGACTTACATTTTGTAGAGTATGTAAGTGGTAAGGAAATTAAAATATATATGTGAATGAGAGTGTTAACACCAGAAGTAGCTAGGAAATGGTCTAAATGTTTTTCCAGAAATTTTTAGTTAAATTTTGAAGGTTAAACAATTGTCAAGAAAAACAATTGGGGCTGCAGGCTACACATTCTAAACTATGCCCAGCATTATATAAAAAGATAACTCTTTGCCAACAACTGGTGCGCACCAACAGCTCAGTTTTCACTGTTTCCTCTCACGCTTACAAAAGGATTTAAAATCTGCCCTAACAAAAAATCTCTTTTAACAGCAATGTTAAACATATGCATGTACAGAACAGTTGTCCTATTAACACACTAAAGACAATCATAGAATCATAGAATAATTAAG
>NW_009195794.1:0-41889 GCF_000690835.1 Fulmarus glacialis | reverse complement strand
AAGTGCAGGACCCGGCACTTGGCCTTGTCCACCTCTATGCGTTTCATCCACATGATGTGCTGATTTTCTGAGTCACAGTGGCTTACAGATTAACTGGTCCATATGGCAGAGCGTGAAATTATGAGCCAGCAGCTCTCAGATGTCTCACTTGGATTCCCTCTGACCTTCTCAGCATAGTCAGTTCTTGTGATTCTGAGAGAAAGTAAGTTTTTGCATGTCCTTTTGAATTTTACTGAAAATTAATAAGCAAGTGCATAAAAAGAAACTAAATCAAGTTATTGTTATGTTAGACTGACTAAAACTGAACACTGTTCATCAAATCAAGGTTTTAACTGAAATCATAACCAAGTAAGGAGTTAACAATAACATGGACTGGAGTCGGCATTTGATCAAATCAACAGGGGAATGAGTAAAATAGAAATCATAAGGGGTCTGGCATTTTAAAACACCCACTGCAGAAAATAATGGAGATCGTAAGCTTTGCCAGCTCATTCCTTTGAGGCAAGGGCCAGCTCCTTCAGGACTGCGACTGCTTTGAGGTTGTTGCTTAAACTGTCACCTTCTGCTGTTTATGTTTTGAGTTAGCAGGGCTTAAAACTTTTCTGATGCAAATATAGTTGGATAACTCAGGATGACACATAATGACTTAGAACAAAATATTTTGCACCAATCTTTAGATAAACAGTAAGAATGATCTCCCTGAGGAACCATGAAAAGGACAATAGAAGGTAATATGGAAAGAAAGACTAACTCTTAGTCTTGCATAATTTTCAGAGTGTCAAAGTCAGCAGTGCAGCTCACGTAACCAGGTGATATCACCGTGGATAAGCACCTTCATCCTAATGAACCTCTTCAGCACCCAGATAATCAGGTCTGCACAGCTGTGGAGTTTGCGCAAAGAGAAGCTAATGCTCCTCTTGACATGAGAGAGAGTGCAGTTGCTCCAGGGAATGATTAATTTTGCTCCTTCTTCAAAATGCCCTCTCTTCATTGCAAGTAAAAGGCGTTTATGAAGACCTGCTTCCCCAGGTTAGAACCAGACATGGTTTCCAAGCATGGAAAAGCATGAAAGAGAGGACTTCGGAGATACAGCATCAATATCCTTCCTACAATAAACTAACACAGTGCTGGTAACTAAACTCCTCACCTCAGTGTGCTTTGGACACGTTCAATTATCTTACGAGTCCTCCTTATTTGCTTATGCTTTTCACCTGTAGACATATCATTCATAGAATATTTCCTGAATATTCTTGTGTTCGTTTTACTGGCAAAAATTTCTTTACCTTGATGAAAGAATCTAAGAACTTGGGAATTCAGTTATTTATAGTGCTGTTAATGTAAACCTTCAATCAAAGAAAACATAAAGAGCATCTCAAAGAAAACTATCATTTTAAACAAAAATTTTCAATAAAAACAAGTCTGAAATAAAAGTAAGCATTAAGTGATGCCTTTCAGGTCATATTTTGAAAAGAAATACATTATTTGCATTTTAGCCTCTCAATCTTTACATGTGTGCTATTTAAATATTTTTTTCCTATGAATTTATTTAATTTTTCAGTCAATGAGGTCCTGAAATACTTTTAATGAAAATCTACTTTTCTCATAATCACAGGATTCCAGGAAGTGGAGCATTAAGAGAAAGCTCTAAATAGCGTAAGACCTGGACTAAAATAATAAAAGAGGGCAATAATGTAACTTCCAGTTTATTTGGCTGTCTTCCATCTCTCTCACTTCCCCAGCACTGACTTTTCCAGGTTTTCAATTCTGATTTTATAAGAATCTTTGTGAAACCTTGATCTTTTATATTTTAAAGGAAAGTTATCTAATATTAGCACAATTATTCAAATCATCTCTTGCCAGCAAGCATCCAGAATTTCAATATAACTTCTAATTATAATTCATGAAGTCTTTAAAAAATAAAAGTTAAGCACAGGGCCGGGTACTTGCTTATGACAATATTTACAACGACAGTGATTTAGAGCAAAGAAATCATAGGGTAGGACAACTACTTAGTATTTGGTAAACATCATGACTAGACAAGAAAACTTCCCTGATAAACAAGTTTTAAAGAGTTCTGACTGTAAATGACCGTAAAAACTGTTATATAACTCTGTTTGAAAAGCAAAAATAGCGTAGAAATTCTTAGTGGCAAATTCTCAGCATGGTAGATGCATTCTTATACTAAATATTCATTGTAAAGGGATAAATTTTCTCTGACAATTTCCTTTCTCCCTTGAACACAGTACATGAAAAAATGTCCTTACCAAAAATCAACCTCTACGAGATATCTTTCTACTCATTCCATACCACTTGAAGTTTATCTGAAAATAAACTTGCAGTATCAGCTCCCTGCTCAGAAAAATCTGTCTTTAGAGAAGCCAGTGATTTGCATGTGAGTACATAGGGCAATGTAAGCATATATATAGATATAGATATTTATCTCCAACACAGCCAGTGATCCTGAAATGAAGTGTTCTTTTTCTGTATAACAGTAATCACCTGGTAGTTCACAGTCACCTCAATCTGCTGCTTCCATCATTGCTGTGCATCTGTTAGTTTACAGACTTGGGGAAATGAGAAATACAACGGTCCTTTGCTTCAAGTAATTCAACTCTGAAGCCCATTGCATAGTGTTCAACCCAACTCACTTCAGAGACACAGAGGCTGGAGCCGGGAATTCTCCTGCCACTCCAGCTGCTGGTCCTCAGCTCCTGAAGCACAGGTCCTACATGTGCATGTTCCCACACAGTGGTTCTTATATCTTCTGTGAAACCACATATGCTCAATTTACGTGATTTTTGAAAATGTTTCCATTTTACAGCTCTGTCCCTGATACATCCCCTGCAGTTTATTCCATGAGGGCTGTTGAAACAATCCATTTCTGTCAGGGCAGCTTAACAGTTCATGTGATAAACTGTAATGTGACTTTTCCATCATGGCCTTCATTTCTTCTAAAATTGAGAGCTATGAACAATAACAACTTCCACATTTCAGTGAGCTGTAAACTGCATAGTTTAAAAAACCCTGCTAAGTCCTCCACCACAGATCATGAGAATATAGTATTAGCTGCTACTGTCACCTCTTTGCCTTACTTCAGAATACCCTGCTGCAAAGGAAGCCCTGGTTGTCGATTCCCTCCTCCATCTTGTTCGTTAATACGGAGTTCTTCCAAGGGCAAACAGACCATGGAAGTAAGCCATTAGTGATAAGAGAAGGTTACGTTTTATTGCGTGGGTTGAAGTTTTGTATGCAGTCCTCACTTACTAACCTGCAGGCTCAACTCCAATGATGAGCATTTCAATATAATTCCTAGACTAGAATCGACCTTTGCTGCTACTAAAATGTAAACACAGGGACTTACAATGGAACTGTTATCACATGTTCATTGCTGTCCAATTTTTCAGTATGCAGTCCACTTCTGGGAATCTGTACCAGAAACCGCCACGAGAAAGCTGTTTACTACATTGAATAATGATGTTACCTGAAGGTTTCTAATATGTCAGTTAAAAGCAACATTACCAATTTCAGGATTCCATGAAAACAGGGGAAAATCAAATTACAGACAGATACCTAATAGTCATCTCAAACACCCCCCTAGTTTGACAGCTCATGTCCTGTTGATCTTAATTTTTGAATTTTGTAATCTAGTGACCTTTATCAGAAGGGCAAGTATTTTATGATTGTAATGATAAGGCAGACGCTAGAAAAGCAGACCACAGTTATCTGCAACTATTGCAAAATGCCTGTGTAAGGCAGGCCCCTTCCATGGTGCTGGGCCCCATATTTTACCTGCACACTTCTGGTTTGCCCACCAAGACTATGAGTGGCAATAAATTACAGGGTGCAGCCTGCAAGACTTCTTCCTAGAAGGTGAAAGCACTGCCTGGAAGCAGGGGATCAGGTGAAGGAAAGGGAATGCGTAACGTGCAATTAATGCAATGCTTAAAGGTGAGCTATATGGTACTGGGGTAAGGAATGAAACTATAAGACTTTCCCTTAATAAAAATAACCACACGCAGTGGCAAAACGTCACTACAGTGTTGTTACCCCAAAACTCACAGAGTAAGAGCTGCATGGAACTGAAGGTTTTCACCTAGATAAAGAACTGCCAGGAAGATAAGAACCGGGAGGTGGGAAGTACATGGTGGAAGGTCACCACACGCTGTGCGCCGCAGTCATAAGCATTTGAACATACTTGAAAAAGAGGATGAATAGTGAAGTGAATGACACAGTCTGCTGATAACACTAGCATATCAGCTAGTAGGATAAGGCTGATTAATAGAAGCGTCATAACCCTGCAATACTGAGTGACTGTGGGAAGAAGTAGCAGATTAAAGTCATTGTAGACAAACGTAATATCATGCACATGAAGAAATGTAATCCCAAATGTATGTACACAATGGTAGGTTCTGAGCTGACTGAGATACTGGGGTTAGAATATGTTGCTCCACGAGAATTTGAGCACAGTGCTCTGTAAAGGTCATAAAAGGAAATTGAGTGCTCCGAGTTGTTAAGAAAGGAACAGAGAAGAACACAGAAAACATTGTGATTCCTCATATCAATATGCGGTGCACCTGCATCTTGAATGCTGTTTGCAATTCCAAACCAGCTATCTGAAAAAGCGTACCATGGATTTGGAAAGGTTGAGGGGCAAGCAAGAAGTCTCATCAAAGGCATGGAGTAGATTTTGTATAAGGAATAACTGAATAGACAAACTTTTCAGTCTGGAAAAAAAGCTGACCAACAGGTCATATGCTAGCAATTTTAAAATTACCAACAGAAGCGTTCACTATCTTTTCAAAGAATGAGACACCACACCATAAAACTACATTTTTAAATCACAGGTTTAAAAAACAGGAAATACTTCTTTATACTCTGCATAGTGAAGTTGCAAAACTCTGCGGCACAGGATGTTGTCAAAAACTGACAGGGCTTCAAAAAGATATCCTACAAATTAAAGGAAGGAAAACCCATTGAGGTCCATTGAGTAGAGAGACACAATCTTTGGTTCAAAAGTGCCCAAAGCACAATTGTCAGGAGATAATCCAGGATTTTAAGGAATCATCACTACATGGCTTCCCTACTCTTACACTGCTCTCTGCCAGTATTGAAAAGAGGGTAACAGGCTATACAGACCTTTGGCTTAAGCCAGCAGAGGGGTGTGAATATCCTTATAATGACTTAAACATCTTTCAAAACCCATTAAAAAACATGCAGGTCCAGTGGGTTCGGTTTTCTAAATCAATCTTCTCTTATTCCGTACACGTAGATCAAAGATCTCTGCTTCTGGTTTCAGGTGCTGTCCCCTGGCAGCATGTGGAAGAATCAAATCATGTTGTGGGTCATCTTTCTCATCAGTGGAGTCACTGGAGTTCAGAATCTATGTGATAATTTAGCTTATTTTAAACTTCATTTTTCCTTGTTCTCCTTTTCTTTTACCTCATACTTTTAATAGAGGTGTAACATCGCAGATAAGAAATGAGAATGACTTAATAGGATGGAAGAACTCTATAACCTTTTTTGCCTTTACTCCATAAGTCAGACTATACCCTTCCCTTTCAAGTATCACATAAATTTTATCTTTTCAATAAAGTCTTAACTCGCTAGGCTCCAAAGGACTCCAAACTGCTGCTCCATTGCCTGGTAAGATGATAACATCAACCACTTTCCGATCACAGCCATCCCTAACACGAGGAGCAAAGTGTATTATAACATTTGGATGTCAGTTCACAGCATTCTCCCTCCTGCTGTTTTTATTTTCCCCGAGTAATTTGTATGGCTTCCACTGCAGTTTCAGAGTGTAAGAGACAAAAGTTGTGACTTTTGGTGTCATCAGCAGTGACCTTTCACATAATAAATAGAAGGAGAAAGAATTTATAGGCTCTGTCTACACTCCTGGGCATTTGCACTCAAGGGGGTACCTTACACACAAGACCCGGGTTATCCAGACCTGCGTAACCACCGCAGTGGCCTCTGGGCTCTCTCCCTTGCCATGCACTGGCCTCTAAAGGGAACCAGGGGGTGCAGGGGAAATGCCTTGTGCCCGGGTCTTGTCCTTACCAGGATGGAAGGGCACATGGCAGAATACATGCGTCCGTAGTGTAGACATGGTCCACGTGCCATGACAGTAGTTTCAATGTCAACAGAACAGTCTTCCACTAACAGAAGGTTTGTATAAAGAGACGCTACTTCAGTTACAACATCTATAGAAGAGAAAGAGCATTATCAATGGTTTTAGTACTCTCGTCTGCATTTTCCAAGGGCATTCTTGATAAAGCACCTGCCTCCACATTAGATTTCCATGAAAAATATTTCACTTTGAAGTAGGAATATGCCAACCTCTTGAATCACTAAACCAGACAGCGGACAGAACATGAAACTGGCAGTTACTGCTACACATTGTAGAGGACTTCATGTCCTTCACTCTAAGCCCGACAACACTCTAAGCCTGATGTTGTGTGTTTACAAATAAAGAGTTCATCTATCATAGAAAGAAAGGAATGAGAGTAGCTGCACTTCACTGAAAATGACTTACTCCTTTTGATGATAAAATTTCCTTTTGGCCTAGTTAATAACAGCTCCATTTCCTATTACAAACCATGGTGGAATAAATCTGCTTAATTTTTTAAACTTTCTTGTGGTGAAAGCTTATTGAAACCTGCAGCAGCAACCCTGGCGATATGAGACCAGGGTGCCACCTCACTTTTGCAGTGTATCATGAGAAGAGAAAGGTCAGGGAAATTTATCCCTAGGAGCCCAATTGTTTAAGCCATTAAGTGTGGAGAAAGAGGGAAGAGAATTAAGATCTCTCACAGTCAGCGTGAGATCTGGGGGTAGAACTCAGGTTTTCTCATGCTGAGACTGCAACATTTCTCTAAGGATTTTCACAAAAGAAGAATGAATTTGAGTAGCCTCTTTTTAAACTGAAAAGGAAGTCTTAATTAAGGGAAAATAGTCTTTTGTGCATTCAGTCTGCCAGCTGAGCAAGGGAGGGGGCGGGTTAAGGAGAAATAATAATGTGAATAAATGTGAAATGTAAAAATAAGCATGGAAGACCTCTGTGCAGATGCGAGTGGTGCAGACAGACCACTCGACGACATGTACTGCCATACTGCTCAGGAAGAGACGAATGTGGAGGTGAAGCATTGCCGCCCTTACTGATCTCAGAGCCTAGAGAACGTGCATTTGGTCATCAACCAACCTGTTTGAATAGAAAGGTTATTCTTTCTAAACCGATTTTAGGTGGAACTCGATGACATATAAGTTGTGTACTATGCTATACATGTTAGGCTTATGGGATACCATGATACCTGCAGAGTGGGTGCCTTGCTGACATCAGAAGGCTGTTTATGCATATGGTGACAGCTACCAACAACTAAATTCTTGAATCCAGGATAAATGTTTTATATTAAAAGCATTTCTGAATAGACTAAATAGAAACTGAAGCACTGGCATGGTATTAGCAGTAGGGATCCCCAGGTTTTAGTTAGCTGACAGAGCTCTCCAGAGTTTGTGAAGGAACTATGATACCGTTTTTCTTCTTCAGTACTGAGCCCCTACTTGACACACAGCACAGTATACAAACACTAGAGCGACTGAGGAATCGTCCAAAAGAAGACCAGAGGAGGCTGTAGTTTGTGTGTGTGCGAGCATGTAATAAAGACGTAAAAGCTTTGCTGAAACCATGAGGGTAAGTAGACGTAACTGCATGTACCCTCTCCTCCTGCACTTGTGAAGGTGATGAACCACTATTGAAAAGCTGTGTTTGGGGCTTTCTACGGAAGAACCGTGAGGCTCCGGGTAAGGGTTTTTTGGAAAGCCCTGAAACAACAAAAATCTTCAGGAAAGAAGAGACAGACAAGTAAAAGAAAATACACATATTACCACATCTCCCCATAGCGTAGGAGTCTGCAGATACAAAAAACCTGTTTTTCTGCACACATCAGAACAAAACCCCACAGTGAACAATGTAGGCACGTTGGATCTATTTGGTAAGGATGAGAAGCAGAGTCCTTGGCTAACACACTGAAGCCTGCTGACAGCCTGTGTAACTCTCCCTCTCACATACTGCCAATACTAAGGAGCTAACTATGATGACAGTTGCTATTTGGAAATGTACATAATTCCAAAAATGCTTTTTTACTTGCTTGAAAAATCTTTATCATAGCATGAGATTCCAATACTTAGAGCCTTTCTCCAGATCATTATAAATTGCTGCAATGAAAAAACTGCAAGCAAGAGGTTTGGGATTTTTTTTTCTTAAAATCTGAAAATCAGACCAAATTTAATGAAATTAATAATCAGCTCTCTCCCCACTCCCTATTACTTGTTTGCTTTTTTATTTCTTTCTGGGAAAACTCCATCTTTCCCCATACAACAGTTATAAAAAAAACCTGACAAAATACACCTCCAAGGGTTGACTTCACAGAAAGTCCGATGCTTCCAATGCTGTGATAGCTGCTGTCTTGTGATGCTAGTGATAACTGCCATACACCATACACTAAAGTCGTCTCTTCTCCAAGCTTTGTAAGAAATGAGGGGTTGCACAGGTTTGCACCTCTATTTGTATCGAAAGCCAAGGCTTTGACAAGTGTAACACAATACGGTGCTGGTGAAATACAGCCACTACCGGAATTCTGTAGAAGCAAAGGAGTGTGTCTGAGGGACAGAAGGTGCGAAATGTATGCATATCTCTTAGTTCTTCCTTAAGTGAACTATTGCTTAGACAAATTCTGAAATGTAATTGCTTACAACGTGGAGAATAAAAATCTACATACTTGTTCTCGTTATAAAATACATTAACACACAGAAAACTAAATTAAATGTAAGCTATTCTAATACAGTATTGCACTTAGGATTTTCAATGCACAAAACCTAAGGAAAGGGAGTGGGGTCTGTCATAGCTAAGCCATCAGAGTGTTAGCAGTGCTCCTGGAAAACTTGGGGATCACAGACCCACTGCACGTGACTCAGTTTCCCTTCCTTCCAAGTCACTTCTAAGATGAAAGAAAGGGTTAATGTTTATTTGCATATCTGTTTGGGTAGTACATCAACAGCCGTCAGATGCTGAAGGTGGTCTCTGCACCTGAGAAGGACGATGGAGCACACAGCAGAAGAAACAATGTCATCTTGCAGACCTTATTTTTATCAAGGATCCCCTGCAGAAGCAAGCTGTACAGACCCTTTTTCAGAAGAGCACATGAGAAATAAGACAGATACTGTAATAACTTGCTGGAAAAGACAGAGCCTAACAGAGGCTCTATATTTAAAAACAAAACGTGTTTAGTTGGCGAGCTCTCTGATTGAGAAGGACTTTGCTAAAATCATATCCTGGCTGAAGAACTCTACCTTCTGCAATCCAGATGATTTATAAATGCCAAATTGTTTTACAGACAGTATCTTCCAAGCTGTAATTCACTGTTGATTGCCTGGCTTTTCCTTTAAGAGGTTAAATCCTCATTTTAGAGTTGATCTGGTGTCCGTGACGGGGTCACTGAGCCAAGGAGAGCCACTAAGTCTAGTTTCACATCAAAAGAGTTCTTACCCAGAAGGTATTGCAGGTCTGGCTTTCAGGGCCACCGAATGAAGCCGTGTATAGGTAAATTGAAGATGTCCCAGCTCATTGCAGGGGGCTCGGACCTTTCAAGGTCCCTTCCAACTCAAACCGTTCTACGATTCTAAGCATCTCCAGACTTTGGTAGCAGCACATGACACTTCAAGAATAAAACCAAATTCCCTTTTGCAATTAAAGTAGTGATTAAACACAGGTTCTGTCTGAAATCTCATTCTCAAGTTTATAGTGTAATAATCTGTGCATCCAGCTAGATCCTTCCAGGAATTTTCAAAAATCACTTAATGGGTAGGTTATGGCACCTTCATTTCTGTCCTTTGAGCTCCTCCAAGAAGCCAACCTACCCCCCAGCAGCTAAGATCTCCTATCAACAGAAAAGCCTCTGAGCTGATAGGTGAGCAGGGCTGGCTGTCCTGACATCAGATTATCTTATGAAGGCAGATGCTGCCATTTCGATTAACTCTTCTTTTAACCTTTAAGTGAGAAGAAGCCACAGAATATGTGAAAACAAAGTTTCTGGGAGTTGCAACTCACATCCTCTACAGGTTTTCCCTCACAGCTGAGCTCAGCTGAAGTATCAACAAACTTCACCAATAACAGCTAGGTTGTAAACGTTGACTTAGATCATCTGCTGGTGTACATCAGTGCAGCTCCCGTTATTTTAGCGGTGCAAGATTTATTTGTACCAGATGATGATCGAGTCTATCACGTTTCTTCAGCTGGGTTTAGGCCTCTTAAAAGGTCAACTGATGAAGAGCTTCTCAAAGTCCTCCAGCAAAAGGAGTGAAATCAAGACTTTCAGCACCTCTAAATATAAATTACACAACATACTTCAGAAAAAGAAAAAGTAAGAACTTTCCTTAATGTCGTTCCATTAAGCCAGAACTCTACCATACTATTTCAGATTCAGCAGAACTGAATTATGTGGGATATAACTGTTCCGCAGCCATCAGCAAACACTACAGTCTGTAAGTAACCTTATCTACAGACTGTAAGCTAACAGTGTGTCCAAAGAAAAACCATTTGTACAAAAATGAGGTTATTTCCTCTATTACCTATAGAAAAATGGATGCACATGGTATCATCCTAATTGCCGTAGAGCAGTTATTGCATCCATTCTGTGATAGGTATTCCAGTAATTACTAAGATCTAAGCCACAATCTCCTCTAGTGCTTCAGAGTTGCATTTCCAGTGCATTTCTCTCCAAGGACAAAATCTACTGCCCATCTGTACTTCAGCAGTCCTCCTTAAGGAGCAAAGAAGAGATGATGGAAATCAGAAAGGTGAAACACAGTTTGGAACCTGTAAAGGTATGTTAGAGTTCAGGTTTAAGAGCGATGCAAGGACCTCAGTGCTTGCTTCTCTGACACGTGCTCCCTGCCCCAATAGCAAACACACATACATATACATACTTCAGGGCCAGTTTTTTTGCTGGCATTTGCCTTCGCTACATGTTCCTCATGTAAAAACAGTTTTGCCACCTGTATTTTTTGAAATCAGGAATAGAAACTTTCCTGTGAGGTCGTCTTACTAATCACTCTTGCCTTAAGGAGAGTTTCCTCAGTATTTGGCCAGTTTCAGCTGCCACGGCACTTGGGGGAGGTGACTCAGCTGTTTTGGCTTCAGTGTATTTCCTCCTGTCTTTTAAGACACACAGATTTCAAGCCATTAAAATACGGTCATGTTCACTTCCGTAGTACAGCAAAAGACCGCTAAATAAACACACCCTCTCAAAGCGTAGGACAGATCAACGTCTATCCAGCCCAACAGCCTGTCACTACAATGTCCGAGAGCAGCTGCCTAAGGAAGAACGTAGAAATAGGACAACCACAGGATCATCAGTCAGTGCTTCCCTAGAGCGCTCGTCCAGCCTCCAGTGGCACTAGAGGGATTGGTAGGGACTTCCCGAACCAGACACAGTCTATTTCCATTTAATGATATTTGAAGGAATTTTTCCCGTTAATTTATCCAGCTAGTTTTTTTACATTTGGAAACTTCTGACATCCACAACATCTTGTGGTACTCCAGAGTTTTACTATCAACTTTATGAAGAACCACCTCCTCTCTGTTTTGACGCAGAGCCCTTAAGTTTCATTTGATTCCTGCTAGATTCTGACCAGGAAGATATATTCACCTCCCAGTTTCCTAGATCTCTTCAGGCATTTTTTTTTTCAGGTGAGAGAGTCCCATTTGTTCCTTTCATGGAGCCTGTTCAGTACATTTGATCATTCATGCTGCTCTTTTATGAGCCTTTTCCAATTCTATTATACATTTATGAAGATGGGGCCAGAGCTACATGCAATATTCAAGATGCTGAAGCACCATCATGCAGTGTCATAATGATGTTTTCTGTCCTATTTTCATTCCTTTTTCTAAACCCTAGCAGGGCAAATTGTTTGCTTGAAGACTATGGAGAATTCGGCTGACCTTTCTTACTCCCAAACCTTGAGTTATAATGCTCATCTCCGAAGAGGAGTCCAGGATTATTTCCCCCCACCTCCCATGCACCTCGTTGCATTTATCTATATTTCATCTGTCATTTTTATCACCCGGGTGCTCAGCACTGGATT
Source organism: Fulmarus glacialis (assembly GCF_000690835.1). Taxonomy (NCBI): domain Eukaryota; kingdom Metazoa; phylum Chordata; class Aves; order Procellariiformes; family Procellariidae; genus Fulmarus; species Fulmarus glacialis. Next base: position 29,748 of record NW_009195794.1, on the reverse strand, counting down.
TTTTTTATGCAGCTCTCACCTTGACCTGCCACCTCCCTGCTCCTTTTCAGATCACCTGGGGACACATTTAACAACACGTGTCCCACCACAGGCCACTGGGCTACTCTGCCCACTGGTGACCTCTCTATGAGAAGACTTACCATTTATTCCTACACTGTTTTCCTTAAGGAGTCCTCCATAAAGAAAGGTTCTGGAAAAGGAACTGTCCTCAGACTCCTCCACAGTGAACAAAAGAGCAGAAATCATTGAGTGGTCTGGCTCTTTATTATCTTGGGTAGCAACCAGCTACTTACCCTCTGGTTTCCCTGGCAGATTTCCTCCTCCCCTTGTTTTTTGAGAAAACAGTGTGGTATTTGTTTTTTCTTCCCGCGCAAGTTTTCCCCCCTTCCCCTTGTTTTTATGCCTTTATGCCTTAGACATCTATAGTAAATGAATAATCCTCTCCTTAAATACAACCTGCATTTAGGACTATATGAAAATATCACACATTCTAGCAGCATGAATGCTGAAAACTTAGGCTTTTTACTACCATTATAGTGGAAAAACGTGTTAAAGCATCACTGGGAGCAGGACCAGACCTTTAGTATATGAAGCTATTAAAAACAAAACCAACCAACCAAAAACCAAAAAAATTTGAGAGGCTACCTCAAAGTGGTTAACAAAATACCAAGGGGTAGGAGTCTTATTTACGGGAAAACATATTTTACATCAGAAAAGGAACAAAAAGGAATCAACCTGCTGAGAAAATGATCTGTAAGTATATTAATAGAGACTTTTGTGACTCAAAATTGAAAGAACCAGGACAAAAATGACAAAAGCAATTATCAGCAAACCTTTGCTATTCAGTCACTGAAGGCAGAGATGGACAATCTTGCAAGGATACATAAATCAAGCAGAAGTAGTAGTATTTATCAGGCCACAAGGAATATTTACTGCCTAAAATGACTATGTAACGACAGATAAACACTTCACTGTAGTATACAATTAAATGTATTGTAGCATAAAGCAACCTTCAATATGACAACCTGGATTCGACAAGCAACAGCATCTTTGCTTTCACTTGGGAATAAAGACCAGCCAGTGCAATAAAATCTGTACTTGAAAACTTAACACAAAAAAGGGCACATTAGCAAACTATCATAGTTATCGTTGAAAGAAATGCAATTTTATACACCTTAAAAAATTGAAACAATACATATTGATAGTAGTGACCTCTCTTGATACTTGCAAAGCAGAAATTCACATTTGATGCGGTACTCAAAAGCTGCACTCCTTACACAAATCAAATGCACCGTCCTTTCTCCACCCCAGATGCAGGCTCTGACGGCTACACACTAAGCGCAAGCCCAGCAGAAAGGACCAGTCGTGTGCCCACGCAAGGATGTCCTGCAGCACCAGTGCCTCTATTTCAGATGAACAACCAACGTCTAAGGCAAGTAGGAGGAACGCCATGGCTCCTCCTCCCTTCATTTCCAAAGCAAACACCAAGCCCCAGTCTTTCTCGATTTCCATTTCTAGGGCATTTCAGTGTCTCTCCAGCTCCGACACCGGACTGGAGCCGGAATTCTGGCAGCTAACACTAGGAATCTGGATTTGGTGGGTGGGGAGGTACAGCCACAGATAAAATACCCACCTCCATTAGTTATTTCCTGTTTGTTTACTGTAGCCCAGGACAGTGCGTCAATCAAAAGGTAATCAATCTAGCTTCCGAGAAAATCATAATATCCTCTAGATTATTGTGAAACATAAGCTGACATCTCCGTACCTGTTTGTGAACATTGCTGAACACCTGCTCTTACCAGGAGATGCCTGACAAAAGTAAATAATTCCAATTTCTGACAGACCTGCAAAGATTTGCATCTTTTTAGCATTCCAATTTACAATACCACCTTTTTTTAAATAGAAACTTTAAAAACTGTCCACAAACTAATTATCTTCTCCCCCCATGTTGATGAAAGGTTACCATAGAACGAGATGCGGAAAGAGCAAAACAGAGAGCAAGATTCAGTGATCACAGAAGGAGAAAAAAGAGAAGAAAAGAAAGCCGTCAAAATAACTCTTCCTACTGCTACATCTTCTTTGGAGCGTTGTGCATTTGGCATTAGCATTTCTGGAGCTTTGCTTTAATTTTCTAGGAAATAGTTATAAGAATGAAAACCACATACTTAATATTATTTACTTGTATTTATCACGCTTAAACAGCAACTGGCTTTTTTGTTTCTTTTTCTTCCTACTATAACTCTCCCAAAAATCCACAACAGGTGATAACACAGAGCATTTTTAAATACAGCTAAGCAATTACACCAGAAAAGTGGCTGGTTTTATAGTTATTAAGCAAGCGGGAGCACATTTAATTACAGAGATAGTTATCTTGGATTTCTCTGTAAAAGAGGTAATTCTGACCAGGATGCTATAGCGTAATGACACAATAATTCTGCTTTATCATCTAATTCAGAGTGTAGGCATTAGTAATTTCAATGAACTAATTGCGCTGGAATCTAAGGTGGGATTTATGATGTGATGTAACATGATAATTACATTTTAGTATATGTCAGTATAAAAGACACTCAAAAAAACCCAACTGCCTGAAGGGGGGAAAAAAGGAAGGCAATTCTGCACCCACAAAGTACCACTATAAAAAGTAAGGTCTGCACATAAAGCACAAAGGAGTTCACCCTTGGGTGACTAGTGAGTGAAATCCCAATGGCATCAGAGAGGTTACACCTCCTAACAATCGAGGACATATCGCAAACATTTCACTCCACAAACTAAAGCAAACAATAGCCTAACATGTATTTTGATTTTTACTTTTAGCCCCATAATTACTTCTGTGCTTTACTGAGTATTTCTGGTTTCCCCCTACTGGTGAACATCTCTTCGTGGATGTTCGAGGGCAGCTACTGTAATTGCGTAAAAATAGCAACAAAAACATTTCACTTTCTCCCCTGCTCACACCCTCCCCTCATCTGTAGTTTATCTGATATTGTATAAAACCATATAGAAAAATCTATTGTCACAGAAGATCAATAATAACATATTTGAACAATCAAATGTGTCATCTCAGGGGATTTAGGAATTCCAGGGGTTATTACATTAATATATCGATTTTCAAATAGAATATAATCAGCAAAGAGTTCTTTTTTTGAAGGGGGGCGGGGGGGAGTAATAATTAATAGAATAATAAAGCCCTGACTTTTTGCAAGTCTAAAAAGGAACTGGGTTAAATCCTAAAATAATTCTTGCTGTGTTTTTGTAACCATAGAGAAATTTAGGAATTATATATCATTTGGAAAAAACAAACCAAAACAAAAAAAACTTGCTGCTGAAACATTAAAGCTCAATCCCTGTAGGATTACAGGTAACCTTTATATTCCTTCCTCAGTTTTTAAGAGATGAAACTTTGCTATGAAGCTAGTCGTTAGGCTGCTAGACTGCCAGTGGAAATAATGCTTTTCTTCAGGAAAGTTAATTATAGCTTCTTTAAAAACATAATTCATGACGGCCCGTGCATTATTGACCATCTGTAGCTTTATCAGACCGGTGGCCCTACTGACAGGATGCTGGGTGCACAGGCTCACCTCCAACTGCTTTTCAGGGGAACCCCGAGCACAGCAATACAACAGCATTTATAGATGAGGTAGAGAAGTGTCAGACCACACACCCAAAATAATGCGGTATACACTGCACAAAAATACACTGAACTGAAAATAAAAAGGTCTTAAAACTGAAATTTATAGTCATGCACAGATGCAACAGAACCTCTGTCAAGAAACTGTGCTAGAATATAACAACCAGCTAGCTGGTAGTGTTCAACCCGCACAAAATTAGTAGCAGAAGGGAATCTGCTGCTTGAGAGCAGAGGGAAGAGGCGAGAGAAATGTGGTGCAACTGGATCATTAACAGTCACAAAACTGAGGGTGATTTTTGTTTTGTTTTTTTAATAATCTGGACAGGATCACGCAGCGTAAAAAGGATACCCTGCATATGAAAGCACAATGTTTTATAGAAACTGCAGGGTTCATCTCAGCCAGGCAGTGTTTCTCAGGATTGCCAGATTTCAACAAATAAGGCCAGATCTCCAGCCTAAGCACCAGCCAAAGAGGAGACGGGATATGTGGCAAAGCAACGTGACCAAACCTAGGAACGAGCCAGAGGGCCCTGCGCAGCCAGGAAGGGAAAGCTGCTGTTTCCATCCAGGATCACTCCTTGTGAGACACTACATAGCCCCAAGACTTCTGTCTGCATTTATTATAAACAAAACTCCATTTGGTACTCTCTCAGGAGAAGCATTTCACAAACAGCAGGGACTCGAGAGAAATTATCATAAACCAAAACCCTGTGCAGAACTATATTTTTCTGAGAAGGGCTGCAAAAAAGTGGGAAGTTATATATGTTCACAAAAAGATGATATACATTTGATATGTCTGTGTATGTCACAACTTCCTTGCTAACATGATCTAGTATCAATTTAAGTTGGCAATTCTGATTTTCAGAAAGACTTTGAGTTGTGCCATGCATGGTATCAGGTTTGGAGAGATGGATGTAAAAATGCAGGGTGTATGTCCCGAAACGTAACATTTTACTTAGTGTTTTCCTAAAAATGATTACTTTGCCCTCTGGCTCAGCCTTCCTTGGATTGTGCTGCTGTAGATGGTGAGAATTTGAAGTGAGGCTGCCCATCTAATGCTTTCCCTGTCAACAGAAAAAAAGCAAGGAGGGGAATGAGGCTGGAAGCCCTTTTCTGCATTTTCTGGTACTGAATGATGTAATAACTCTCTCAAGGTCACAGACCAGCTTGATGGAGTCAGCTAGAGCTTGTGACATACAGTAAATCACAGTTCACTGGGCCATATTCCATTTTCTTTAACTCATTTCTAAGATCCACTGCGACATTATTTCCTAGGGGATTTTTCATTTATTTTTAAATACTGTAGTATTATACATTTTCAATCGCTTAAAGACCATCAGAAGATCATGGGTGGACATGACGGGGAGAGAGTTGCCCAACCTAAGCCTTTTGGGTTTTGCCAGGTCACTCTGCAGAATTTGTACACTTTACTATAGAATTTCTTACTCGGTAGATTTCACGTGTCCTGTAAAATTGAGGAATGCTTCCAAGTACTGAACGGCCCTACTTGTTTTGCTATTATTGTTCTGATCTTACAGATTTCTGACTTCCATTCTGGTGAGGCTTTGTGTTTTCTTAAAGTTATTTTGAAGTCACCAAAAAAAAAAAAAAAAAAATCTCACAGGAAAACTTAGGTTGGAAGGGACATCTGGAGGTCATCTAGTCCAACCCTCTTGCTTTAAAGCTGTATCAGTTGTTCCAGGACTCTGCAAGGATGGAGACTCCTCAATATCTCTGGGGCCCTCTTCCAGTGCTTGACCACCCTCACTGTGAGACTGTTTTGACATAAATTATTCCCACCCAGTAAATATCTCACAACAGACAGAAAAGTTCCTTTCTTGAAATTTCAAAGAGGACTAAAGGTACAAAGATGACTGTCTCAACGCTTCTGCAAATTTCACCCAGTCACAGAAAATGAACGATAGTATAAATAAGAACCTTCAATCACATTTTATTATTTTCATACACCACCAAGAAGGTTATGGACTTGGTTCATTACACAAGGTAATGAGTAACTGGGTATACACCTTCTAGAGGTGAGATTTTACTTATAAATGATTGCTGGAATGAATCAAAATTCATGTCCTAATACTGCACAGTTTAATCACAGGCCAGAACAGTATATTCAAGCACAAAAGCAGGTACATACTTTTAATTATTACTAACATGATTCCAATCTCATGGTTGAATGATCTGTATGTGCAGTGCAAGATAATCGTCATCCACAGTGCATAATTTAGACCATCACAGAAGATGCTTCCCTGAAGAACAGTTTGCACTGTATAAAATCTTCCTGTTGATACAAAACTGAATCTCTTTTTTTCCATTTTGAGTATTAACCCCAGACGTTAATCTTTGATTTTGCTCTTCAAGCTAAGCATTTTAGTGTTAGCTCTCAGAGATTTATCTGCTCAAGAAACAAGCAAACTTCTGCATACGGTGTTTTGGGCCTCTCTGGCAGACCGGGAGAAGAAGCCGTTATCTTTGGCCAGTGGAGTTTTGTCAGGTTGGATTACAACTCAACTGATAGAGCTAAGTAGCAGGTCCTAGCAAACATGTAGTTGCCCTTTTGAGCCATGTAATTTATGTCACATGAATCACAGGTCTGAGGGGTCTTACAACAGCAGTATAATGGCCAATAAAGCTATATACATGCTATTCATATCACACCAGCACTCCTAAACCAGCAAAGCCCCTCCGGCCTAGAGACTGCCACAGTTTAACTTACCCATTGCCTTGCTATTTCAGCATCCTCTCTGAAATCCTGCAGTGCTCCACTTTCTGCTACCCTACCTACCCCCACATCTTTCCATAAACTCAGAGACCTTCACAACTCTCTTCTTCCCTACTCATGCAGCTGAGGACTTGACTGTATGTATCCCCTTTACCTACTGGCTCAGCTCCTTCTCGTCTTCCGTATAGTGCTTGCTGGTTGGAAACTGGAAACCTCTTGGAGGCAGTGACAGTACTGGCATGCTTGAATAGATTCTTATTAGGCTCTCATGCCTAATAATAACAACAACTATTATTCTTAATATATTAACACTATGATATTAATAATAATTCATTATATTACCAATTGCCACCTGCACGGGTCCTAACAAGAGTGAAATACCTCCCTGGTAGAAAATCCGCTCTGTGGTATTCCAACATTATCAGGCAGACTTGAGCTGCCATGCCCATACTCTAATGCAACCAGAAGCTCCACTGCATTACTGCAGCCTCAAACTAATATATTGTCTGTCAGACAGAGGAAAAAACCTGTAACTTATCAGGAAATAGCGTATTATAATGACTGTTGCTGAAAGGTCCAACATGTTAGAAGCAGTAAAAAAAAAAAAATGCCAGTTTTGAATTTCAAAGGGATTTCCATCACCCTGGAGGCAGGAGGCTCCCTGTCTCAGAACCATGGTACATGGATTTCCGCTATCAGCGGCTGCATCTAAAATGACATCAGAGTTTCCTGTTTGCTCACGTTACTGACCTTCTCATAGCATGTCCTCTAATTACCTAAAAGAGGATGACTCTTCTGACTGCTGATCCTGACAGCTCAAGCTGAGAGCTGGAGAGACAACTTTTGATGATGGGTCCCCTGAAAAGGCAGGCAGGGCATTGATTTTGCTCCTGACAAATACTGTGCCAAAGATCACAGCCAAGACCCAACTGGCTAATGGTGTGATACTTGTTAAAAGCAAAAATTGTCTCAAAGGGGAGCACTCCTTCACAGCAGGAGCAGGAACATTTTGGAAGATGAGAAGAGCCTGGAGAGATGCACCTCTCAGAGTTACAGTAGATGCTTACTTGTTTCAGACCAGCCCATTCTCGTACTGTTGTTTCTCTATTGGCAGACCCTATGCAACCCATCTCAGAAATGGGTGACCTGTCACCCTCTGCATGCAGTACTGCCTTTCCTTATGTCTTTGGGTGAAATACCACAGGCAGTCCCAGGTTTGGTTCTGCGGAATAGAGGACACTGCTTACACGTTACAGTAGATGCTTACTTGTTTCAGACCAGCCCATTCTCGTACTGTTGTTTCTCTATTGGCAGACCCTATGCAACCCATCTCAGAAATGGGTGACCTGTCACCCTCTGCATGCAGTACTGCCTTTCCTTATGTCTTTGGGTGAAATACCACAGGCAGTCCCAGGTTTGGTTCTGCGGAATAGAGGACACTGCTTACACTCCCCGGTAGAAAGGGGTGAATGCCCGCCAGGCGTGGTTGTCTCTAGGACATACCCTGTTGCTCTAGCTGAATAGGTGCTGTGGCAACAACCAGTCGTCATAAGACATCAAATTACTTCAGCTGAGCTAAACTTGCCATCGCTTTTATTGTAGTCTATGTCAATGCTAACATCAGAGGGAGCAAAAAGCACAGTTCAGTTCTCAGCTAACAAGTCACATGTGCTGGAATAATAGTCTGGGGGAAAAAAAAAAACCTTTTTATTTGTAATCTGAACAGAGCTGCTCTGCATATGCCTGAAAGAAAAATACACCAAACCCCTGAATCACTTCAGTGCCAACCTGGCTTCCAGCAGAATCTAAAATGCCCTAAGGCATTCAGTATCTAACTAGGGGAAGACAGAAAAGCCATTTTATAGACAGCTAATCTGTGTCTAAAAGTACCTGCATTTTTCAGGTACAATTCAAAATGTTACTTTTGTTGTCAGAATTATTCATAAAAATGAAAATCTGGTGCTATCAGCATACGTGAACTCTGGACTCATTTTACCAGCCACTGCTGCTGTAATGTCTTTCATCTCAAAAACCACATGCAAGCTTGAGAATGCTTTCAGTATGCAAGATATCATTTTGAATGCAACTTGTCACCAACTTAATAATAATGTTTTACATTTCTATAACCTCTGAAGGGTCCCAATTCACTTCAGGTTTTGAAGCCAACTGCAGTAGCACCCCTGAGACCAGGACACGGACACAATCATACATCACAAACCACTGAAAAAGTGACATCTCTCTAAAGCTCCCAAAAGGAGTGTGGAAACTATATATTTTTCTTCTCATTATTTTTCATTTCTGTGTAATTTTTCACCTTGTTTTTCTCTGCAGCAGCAGAAGAGTCAGAGTACTACTAAAAAAATCCACAAAATAAAAGGTTTCATGGTGTATTAACTCCTAAGCTAGAAATGAGAAACTATAAATGTTGTTGGAAAACTTTTTTTTCTTGCTTTATTTTCAGCTTGGTTCTGCAAAACCTATGAGACCCAAATCTGACTTGACGCTAGCACGTCACAAGAAAACCCACTGAAGTCAGTGAAATTAGAATTGTGTGAAACTGGTACAGTAAGCGAGATGAAAACCGTTCCCCCGAGCACAGAGGGCTGGGAGGAAAGACTCAAACTGCAGCTTGCTTACCTGCAGGCGTGCAGAGAGCTTCCCACAGCATCTCACCACAACAAATGTATCACACAAACGAAAATCCTTGTAGGTAGCTAGGATGCCTTCTGGTATAGATCTTGTAAAGATAAACATAAAATTTCAGAATACTTAATGGAGGAAAGAACTGTTTCTAGCTCCACAGTACCTTTCTTCAAAGTCACTAAACTCATTCCCCCCACCAACCTCCTGCTGCAGCAGAAAAAGTAGGCATTAGAAAACAGGTAGCACCTGACCAAAATGGGGCCAGGTGAAACCCATTCCCAGAAATGAGCCTGCCTGTCTACCTGGCTGTCTTAGAAAGCAGAGCTTCCTTGGCTACCTTCTCCCTGAGACTGCGAACAACTTTTTACCAGGAATGAGAACACCTCATAAATTTGCACTTGCAATTGTAATATGTACGCAAGTAAAAAGCAAATCGTCTGCCTCAGTTTAGTAACGTTGCTACCTGCTCATCATAGATCCCCACCCAACCCCACATACGGTTTAGAGAAGAGACTAACGATCCTTAATTTCCAATTCAGATGTGCCTCCAGACCAGGAAGGCTCTCCCCTGGCTTCATTTAAAGCCCGACCACCCATCCCAGTTCAGCTTCCAGTTAGATAATCACTCAGGAGGACCACAATATTTACTCTTGACATTTCCCTTGCTCTCTATTCTCTCACCGGGACTGAAGCGGACAAGGAATCTTGAACCCAGGACAGCTAACCAGCATTAATTGCTGAGGGGGAAAAACACACCTGGACAAGCTCACAGAAAACAAATCCACCAAGTGATATTAAATCACAAGAAACTATCTCAGTCTCAGCAAGTCCAAGGGACAGTAGCTGCTGGACAATAAAAGAGCATTTTTGACTGACAGACTCACACTAGTGTTACATCCTTTCCTAGGGATCAAGGCCAGTGCTTTCCACACTGTGCTGTGCACCCTGAAATCACTACAAACCTTCCTGAAAAACTCATGGAACCAAAATCGGGAGGGAGAAGAGCAACTACGAAGGCAACAAATTGAACAGACTTAGCTGTTAGGGACAAAGAACAAAAAATAATTGTATGTTTAAAGCCAGAAGGAAAAAATGAAGCAGAACACCGGCAGCATACCCAGCAAAGCCTCATGACTCAGTCTGCCGCCCACCCTCTCCCGGCTGAGGCACCAGAAACCATCCTGGTGGACAAGATGGAGAAGGTGCCAGAGCAAAGACAGACCTCGAACGCTCCTCTGCAGGGGCTGCTGGGTCTGGCACGGGAGGGCCTCCTTGCCCAGCAGGGCAGCAGGCGAGGCCGAAAGCCACAGCCTGCCCCTGGGCACGGGGCTTTGCCGGAGGGAGCGCTGCCTTCTGCCAGGGCGCGGAGGCAGCGCCGGCTGTCAGTCGTTTCCTGGAGCACCGGTGCGCAAAATTGAATCACTGATTTAAAAGAAAAAAAAAACAACAAAAAAAAGAGAGGGGGATATTACTTCACTTGCATGATTTTAAGGCCATGGTTTCGTGACGAGTAGCACTAGCAACACTTGTTCTGAGGTTTCTTTTCAGATGTGAACTATCATAATAAATTACGTATCTAGGAGAATAATCCAGAATCTTAGCAGTGAGGTTTATTCAGAGACCTAAAATACACCCAATTCTGAGTTGGAACAGGGCTTTTAAAGATAATTTAAGAAAAGCTCTAAATACAGCAGCAATGTATTCTTTTCAGAATACTCATTCAGAAAAGTTATTTGATTCACTGGGATTCTCCTTTCACACTTTACCATCTTCTTTCTTAAACACTGCTATGTATTCACATGTTTTATTTAACATTTCAAGCTTTCCTATTTTTCATTTCTCTAAATGCTGGATACAGAACCTGACTACAGCTATATTATTTATACCACAGTTTTACTTATTTACTGAGAATTGTATCTGTGCTTATATTTTATGCTCCCATACGTTAAACCACAAACACTTAGAAAATGTGATGCATCCTGTTATTTTTCATAACATTCATATTTTCAAACAAAAGAAATGTAAATAAAGTGTTATTTACCATAAGCATTACAGAAACTGACAAAAGATGAAATGAAGCTGAAAATCAGGGGTTTATAAAAGTTTCCCCAAACCCCAAGGTATTGTTTATACAGAAGCCTTGCCAGTAGATTTCTCCATGCTGCATTCCACCTCTTACCTCTGATATTTCCATATGTAAAAAAGATCTTACCATTAGCAGTTGTGAGCAGGGTTAGGCACACTGTGTAGGCTACGTAAAAAGAGACTGCAAGTGTCTGCCTCCTTTTTTGGCATTTACCTCCTATGAAATTAGCAGGAATTAGGTAGTTTATAAGGATCTGGGAGTAGCAGTCTTGCTATTTTCCTTGATGCAAAGGAGTGCTGACATCCGTCTAGAGACTTTTCATCACAGCTGTACAAAACAGTCATTTTACTCTCACCAAGCAAGCTCAGCTCTCCCTCCTTTCCAGAAAGAGCAAAAATAGTGAATTCACTTAACTCTGGCAGACTGTTTTACAGCCCAAATGAGAATGGAGTAGAGCCTAGACAGGACCATCACTCCCCACCGCCCCTTAGGGCTCCTTCCAGCAGGATTTTGGAGGGAAAGGAGGAACGTGCTGGGGCTGGGTAAAGTGGAGAGAGGAGGTGGGCACAGGTTCCCCTGTCTCCTCCTCATAGCTCTGCATCCTCATGATTCAAGGAGAGGAAGAGAAAAAAAAAAAAATCATTAGATAAGATGTTTCCTATGTCATGGTTTAACCCAGCAGGCAGCTAAGCACCACACAGCCGTGCGCTCGCTCCCCGCCACCATGGCATGGGGGGCAGAATCGAAAAAAATGATAAAGACAATTTAACAGGAGAGAAAAGGAAGGGAAAATAATAATAATGATAACATACAAACCAAATGATGCACAGTGCAATTGCTCACCACCCGCTGACTGATGCCCAGCCAGTTCCCCAGCAGCGGCTGCGTCCCCCCCAGTTTTTTGTTCAGCATAACGTCCTATCGTACGGAATATCCCTTTGGCCAGTTTGGGTCAGCTGTCCTGGCTGTGCCCCCTCCCAGCTTCTTGTGCACCCCTAGCCTCCTCGCTGGCAGGGCAGTGTGAGAAACTGAAAAGTCCTTGACTTAGTGTAAGCACTGCTCAGCAACAACTAACACCTCAGTGTGTTATCAACAGTATTCTCATCCTGAATCCAAAACACAGCACTATACCAGCTACTAGGAAGAAAATTAACTTTATCCCAGCTGAAACCAGGACACTCCAGAATAGATTAAAATATAGCAATGTATGACCTGCACTGTACCATGTTTTGCCCAGTAAAATATCCCTCTGAAACAGCAAGGCGGGGGGGGAGAAGAAAGATGCGTACACAGTCTACTCTGTCCTTGGGAAATAATTTACTAAATTGCTGATGTGAATCTCTTGTGTGCCAGGGAAGAAAGGTGAGCAAATAATCATCCAAATACATTTGAAAGTCCAATTTCAAAAATTGTTTTCGTTACTCAATTTGTTGCTTCCTCCTCTCTGAATGTCACTGCACATCACTGACGGCCTCCTCGTAACCTTAGCAACCTTCACATCACAGCTCGGGCTGGCAGCCATGGCAATCTCAAAATAAGTTCCTTTAAAGTCAAGCGTAATGACTGCTAAGATATTTCCCAATGCTGGCATATTTAAGGTCATTGTGCTAAAGGAATCAGGCTTCTATCTAGCTAGAGACAGTCAGAACTTTCTAAGCTTATCAAGCCTGAAAAGGCTATTTTCCCGTCTTTCCTCAAAGCTGGAAGTGATTCAAGCTTTTGAGCCCGCACTGGCCGTTGTGATAGCAAAGCAGAGGCAGTGTGTGTTCAGGGGGCAATAAACCATGCGCTAATCCCACAACTGACGCTAATTTGAGCAACAGTGTGCTTGATTTTTTTTTTCTTTTGTCTAATTAATTAACAGAAGTGACAAACCAATTCAGTTACAAGAAATAAGGAACAGAAGATCTCAGATAATTAAACATTAACTCAATGAAAATCTGTTATTCCTTCCACAGTGTAAATTGGTTTATAAATTTCAGTGCCCAGCATTATCGCTTTTCATCAGTCCTTGAGTGCAAGAACTTGCAGGGCAAACCCATCAGAAGATATATCAGGACAAAAAAGCCTCACATAATAAATTCATTAGCCACACTTTTTCCACAGAGGCATCATTATACTAGAGCTCTGTGAACAATTAGTAAGCAAATTTTGCCTTGAGAGCGTTTTTTTTGTAAACAAATTGTTTGTAAGGTGACTGTGAAGTTCTCCGATCCTAGAATATTTGAAATTCATTAATTTCTTCAGCCTGAGTGCCACACAGTTAATTTGCAAACACTTGGTTTCAGACACGTAAAATTCATACTATATTGGTTAGTAACTTAAGTGAAATATTTCTCTATTTCTGGATGAAATGACTGATCCCACCTATCTGGGACAACCAAAAGGCACAACGAAATAGAGTGCTTTGAAAATCCATTAGCTCTATACGTGATCTAGCAAGACACCAGCAAGCTGCAGTATATGCCATTATCAGAACACGTATCTTCTATATCACTGTTCTTGCCCATGGATCTCAGCAATTTTGTTTCCATTGAAAGGAGAAAATGAAAACAAACAACTTGACAGAGAATAATTAATGCTCAAAAAGGACTAGTTTATAATCTGACAGCGTAGCAAGAGTATCATACTGCACTGCTTGACCACTCAGAGAGCATCGCCCTTGTTTTATCAGAGCAGCAAAGGAATATAGCTGCCACTCTTTCACCAGCCACCCAGCGCGACAGACCGAGAGCAAACAGCCCATGTGCTCTTACACATGCACCCAGGGAAGGACCACGCTGCACGTTACGGGCAGCAGACATAAAAGCCTGGGCTAAAGGGGAACACAAAGAAGAAGAAACAGGAAATTGAGACACCAAGCTAAGGAAGAAAAGACAGAAACCCTCCTTTTTGCTACTGCTTGAGAGATGTTTACCCCCTTCCTGCCAGTTCTCACTAGCTTCTGCTTAGTCTTTTAGTGACAGCTTACTTGGTTGAAGCAAATCTGCTTCCTGTATAATTTTGCCCCTTTCAGAAAGCGGAATCTATTTCAGAAACAGATTATTTATATGACAGCTAGTAGCTGTCAGGGCAACATAAAAAGACAACACAAAACTGGCACAAACTCACAACTAGAAGCGGAGTAGAAGAGGGGCAGAAAGAGCAGGAGACCATTCTGATCAAAGCCAAATGCATTTTCCTATCAGTAGGAAAAAGGTCCTTAGCCAAACATAGGCTAGAAACATTCCCTCTATTTCCCCTCTGCGTTTGCCCCCCGCTTTCTACAATTCCCCCCGCTACGTAATTTGATTGCGATGGTTGGTTTGGGCTGGTGGATTTTCTTCTTTCCAGGAGACTGGCCGAGTGCTGGCTGAGACGTGTGCTCCTGCTCCACAATGTCGGCGAAGTCCTCAGGTGTTTGGTTAGTTTATCTTGCCTATGCTCCCAAGAATAAATTTGTTCTCTGGGGTGTGGAATTAAAGACTGGCAGACACAATGACAAGATTTTATTTGCCTCTGCGGCATGGTCCACTGGGAATCACCCAGGAATTTTGCCTCACACGTTCCCTGCTTGTGCCGCTGCCCATGACGTCGGTGATTTCCTGGATCTCTTTTGCTTGCCGTGCAGGGCACAAACATCCAAATGGGGCTTTTGCTCTTGCACAACAGATTTTATGCAGGACTTCAAGGACTGTTTTGCAACAGAAGGTGTTCAAGATGAAGCTTCTGTCTATCCTGTTGGACTTCTATTTCTCCTACATGGTTGCTTGCAATTATATGATGGAAGAAAAGACCTAAGGAGCTGCCTTCAGTTCTGCCTAGAGGTTTATCATCTCCTTGGTTTACCGAAATCTATGCTTTTAATTCAAGCTTCCTTTAAGGTGGCATACTCTCTATTCCCATACCTGAACACTCAGTTTATTTCTGGCATTTGGAGCATTGCCTGAAATTCTCCCCCAAATGCCGGAAAAGATCTGGTAACACTCATAGCAAAGGATGCATCAGGGTGAATTACCCGATAGCTTTTTGCCTCTGTGTTTTCCAGACCTTCCCTGACCTGCAACACTCCCAGAATTTGGGAGCATTTCTAAAAAAATAACAGGATGGACATACAACCTGCCTTCTTTCTTAGATCCCCTAGCTCCAGCAAAGACTGACACGCTACCATAAAGACTTAATCAAAGGCACAACAGTCATGTCTGCCTTCTATTTCAGAAATAAAGCCAGTGACCATAAAGGGGGAAAAGTGGCTATTTAGAGGTTGGGAGAAATCTGAAGTGCACTCAATGGAAAACCCTTTCTAAATGATTCTCATACTTTATTTTATGCCACCTAGTTCTTTAGGTAAGCAAAACTCAACACACTTTTATTTAAAGGCTCATTTATTTTGTTGTCTCAACAAACCATTTCATCTATCAGCAGAGCTGATCTTGCAGCCAAACCAACCTTCCTCAGGGCTTAGAATCACCAAGAGCATCAAGTTACCATTTAAATAGAACAATTGATAAATGCAACCCAAGACTCTGAAATCTTCTATAAAAGAAGCAGGAGCCCTACTTGACGAACGCAAGTGTTATTGAAATTGCAATGACTAAACCAATCCTGAGCTGACAATGTCACATGAGAGGATATTGATGAGAGATTAAGTCTTGGATCTAATTTGCTCTATTTAAACAGTAATTCAACATTGCTAGGAGCACAGTAAATGATTTTCTAACTCATTTATTTAAAAGGTCTTGGCCAGGATTGCTAGCTGCTTGTAACAAGCTTTAGAAAGATTGAATTAAAAATACAAGACTTCAAAAGGATCAAACAGCTACTAGAAACATTTAGCAGGAGCAAAGGGAGTAGTTAGCCAAACCAATCCACCTTGGAATGAAAATCAGGACTGAGATTTATGTAACTGGAATGATTCTTACCTTTTGCAATCGACCATCACAACATATGACAGAGCTTAAGTGAAAGAGTTTGTACATTTTCTTTAAAATGTGTAATATCCAAGCTATTGGGCAGGGAACGCTGGCAACACTGCTTAGCCAGGAAAGCCCGAAGCAGCAGCTCTGCAGCTGGAGATTCCCTGGCCAGGAAAGGGCTGGGGCTGTGGGCAAACCAGGCAGGACACTATGACTTAAGAGGGACTATCTAACTTCAGTACAGGTACTTCTGTTCCAGAAAATAAGTTCTTATATTCAGGACCACCCAGAACAGTTGTTCTACATAGCTATCACAGAACCATCGAAGACCAAGTTTTCTATTACTGCTAACAATGGCCAAAATTGTGTAGGCAGATGAAAATAAAGGGGGACAAGCCCCTTCACACCGACCTGCCAAATACGTAATTTGGATTGCTGAGCTGGAAGTTATCACTGGACACACTAAGACCTCTTCCACTGCTATTCTTCTATGATTCGGTTAATAGACATGCTCATTGACATATTATCATCCATTGATCGTAACATGGAAGTATTTTATCATTTCTACCTCCAGATGAATCAAGATAAGGAAAAAATAGAACTAGAACAGTACCCCCATGGCATTCTCCTATTTCCAGTATTTACTGACATTAATGAAGAAATTGCAGAAGCTCTACATTTGTTTTAAACTGGAGCTATCTCCAATCTCACGCTATTTTGAGAGACAGCTTAAATTCTTTAACCTGCATCACCCTGCGTGCTGACCTGGTAGCTGTGAAACACAGCACGTAGTAGTGTTGCTTAATGATGTTCTCTCACATGGGCGCCAAGGCCACAGAACAGCTTTCTCCTCCTTTGTACGTCTCACTATCAGTTTGCAAAAGAGCTACAAAACACTCCCCTATCAATAGTTCAGCCCGTACCCCCCCAAGCCACACTGGTGGGGGTCACTGGTGCGGCAGACAGGGAGAGCTGTCCGTCATTTTTCACATGGGTGGCCCCAAGATGTGATCTGTTTCTGGAGTAAAAAGGGCATCCTCTCACTGAGCACACTCAGAGATGAGTGAGCAGCATTCGTCATGCCCACCACACAGCCCCTCGTGTTCCTCCTCACGAATCACAGGGAGGGGGAGTCCCGACGTTTGGGCAGCACTGGCCTTTGTACCTTTTAGCACCCAGTCACAAACTCCTGGTAGGGTTGCTTTAAACCATTCCACACCACAGCGGCATCGGTGGACTCGTGTAACACACCCATAACACAGGAAAACTAATGATAGCATAGTGTCACTCCTGGTAGGGCCAACAGTTACTTAATGTCCTAATACGCATAATGTCCCAAATTAAATTACAAACACATCTGGAAATGGTTACTGGAAGTTGCAGTGTCTCTTGAAAACCAAGGCCACCTCACTCACATGCAAATCATCCAAGCTGAGTGCTTGCTGGCTCTCCAGGCAGGTGTCATTAACATGGTAAGCACATCTCTTTGCCCAAAGACCAGATGTTCTGCAATTTCTGTTGATTCTTTACCATACCAGTGAACAAAACACTTTGTACAAACACATCTCTAGTTGTGAAGCCTTTCTTTAGAGACTGGATGTGACGGTGTACTTCTCGTGAAATCTAGATCCTTGCAGTGATCTTGTGCATCTACGTCTTAGTCAGATAGGACCAGGATAGTGGTAAATGTGTGCAGCAAACCCTTATAAGACTTCTTCTGACTTGCTCATATTAAAAATAGCAATGGTATGGTTGATTTTCTGTAGCATGTGGAGTATGACAGATGCACAGTCCATTTTCTGGTATGCTCATTTCCCACGTCACAGAGAGGCTGCCTGTGCTCTCAGAATACTTCTGTAGCACTCGAAAGTTGCAATCCAAAAAGTCCCCAAACAAGAAAGAAGCTAGATTTGAAGTTGGGCTGCGAGATCTCCAGAAGATTTATTTTATCACATGAATCGCCTTAAAAAAAAAATCATTGGGACGAATATTTGTATACAGGGAAGATGACAATAAAGCCACCTACAGCGCCTTGCGATGAAAGCTGTGTCCCTGGGTTGAACAGGTCAAAATAACATCAGCATTCATCCCCTTGGACCTGTAGTCCAAGTTTCTTGTTGCATGGCACAATGCCGTGACTCCACACAGGGGATTTATATCCCGGCATTCCCAGGACAGCAGAGCCCAGCCGGGGGTTTGCAGACGGGTGATGTGGCTCTGCACGTGTAAATCCAGCTTCACTATGGAAGAGGAATCACACCTGGGCTGCAGGTGGTCACTGCAGCAGTGGACCAGTGCACTGAGAGGTGTGCTTCTCCCCCTACTCTTCTGGAAACCTTTACACCCAATCTAAAAGCTATAACCTTGTACAGACAAGTGATTACCATCAACTGGAGAGGAATAAACATTTTCAACTTTTTTTTTTTTTAAATACTTTAAATACATAATTTATAATATATTCTTTAATAAATACTGTAATATATTTTTTGCTGTATGTTTCTGGGGTTTAGTAATCAAGACAGATTGCACATTTCAACTTGGAAATGGCCTATAAAATTAAGGTTTTACCAAAAACCACTTAAGTAACTGAGCTATCACTCTGGAAAACAGGACTTATCTATCTAAAGATGCCCAAGTAAAGGATTAACTGCTTTAGTGTTTGCAGTGTAGATGATCACCGGCACAGAATCAAGAAATACTCAGAAATACAGTGAAATGATCCAGTGTTTAAATGCTCCTCTGCTCACAGTAGAAATCACTGTGAATGAAAATCGGAAATGGCAATGCTGACGGCTGAGATAGCCCTGATGGTATTTAACTTGACAGACTTTTTCCCCTAATGTGATTTGAACGGTTGCCTTGCAGCAGTTCTCCTTCCAGCCATTATCAGGGGAAAACAAAAAAAAAAAAACCACACCACCCCACAACCCACATAGTATTCAAGTCAAAAGACAGATCCAATCAGGAATAAATTATGACAAATTCGTGTCCAATGAACCTGCTATCCACTCCTTTTAGACTCAAACCTTCTCCTTCTCTGCCTGCACACAGAACTGCAGTGGTCCAACTCCTTGTTCTAGCAAGAATTGCCTACGGTCGAACTTGGCTACTTGGTCGAACTTAAATGTAAGGCTGAAATAATAGGTGTGGGTTTTTCCATGTTTTTTAATAGATCAGATTGCTAGTGTCACAGAAATTAGTATGAATTCGGTGATTTTTGATCATCCTTCTACAGAGAAAAACTTGATCTAAATTTTAAAAATGAACTACTTACATTTGATTAACAAAGCAGAAAGTCTCCACTGGGATATGAAATGCAAAACCTGGTCCCACCGAAGCCAGTGGGAAAGGCCTCAGGAGAAGAGAAAGAGATAAAAAGCATCATCTGCTTGGCATTACTACCTCCTGTGAGCTGGACATGCTGTACTATCCAAACAATCAATACGAAAATACAAGACAGACTGCTTCTGTGTTCAACACATCTGGCAATTCCTTAACTAGCAAAAATTGAACAGGATTGGCTTTCAAGGAATGAGAGAAGCAGCAAGGCAGTTCACTTCAAAAATACTGATAATTTAAGACACGAACTATAATGGAGACTTTTCAGCAATAGATAGGCAGGCACCTAAAATGGTTTTTCATGGGAGCTTAAGTCTGAAAAGCCCCAGACTTAGTTTAATTAGATAAGACTTTCTTGTTAGCCAATCTAACACCACTGCTTTTTCACTTCTCTAAAAGAATCTGTAAGAAGCTCTAGTTTTCACCTTTAAGAAAGTGGCTCTGGCAATATTGACTGTTGATATCCTATTGTTGTAGAAACCACTGCTGAGAAAAACAAACGCACACTCCAAAGGGAAGACCATTGACCCAACAAGGCAATTTCCACAATTTTCCATGATGCTCATCCACGCAGAGGTACAGATTTGGAAAGCTCCCCTAACTGGTAAGAGACTGGGAGGACAGTACAACGAAAAGCAACAAAATTTGCTGTATCTTAAATAAACACAGGTTTCTGAAAGCAACAAGCACTGGATATGGCCCAAAATGAATATTGTTCTCTATTTTATTTAGGCAATTATTTACCACATTTTGCAACAATATTCTCTGAGCTGGACCTATGTAAAAGTGGTCTCAGCACTATCATTTGATCAGCTCCCACCATATATTCAGTGTTATATCCAAATAGTTTAGTTAAAAAAAAAAAAAAAAAAATCTTTCCACATTTTACTTTTCCTCCTACAGATCAAGCACAAACATGGGCGAAGATTTCAGTGAAAAATTACAATTACAGACTGAAAAAAAAATCGGCACAGTTCCTGCAAGACGAGTGAAAGCAGAGGAGTTACACTCAGGCCAGAAGTTTGTAGAAAGTTTAGCAGGATTGCTTGTTGGGCACTATCCAACTCCCAGGCAGCATTTAAAAGGTAGCAGTCAGAAAAAAAATTTGTTTCATTAAAATCTGGGACCTCTGCAAGTGGCAAGGGACACAAAAACTTACCAAGAACAAGCAGGTCAACATCCTAAGGGGCATACATTCCTATCTCATGTTTCAGCTCTGAGCACCACCCAGCATTAGGCAGTTTTCTGAAGTATTTCAAGGTATCATTTTTTAATATATACATGAATTTATAACTTCATCTGCATTTTAGTACAAGCAACATTGAGAAACGCAGCTTTACACCAAGAGGAAAGGTCATCTAACAGTTACGAGCAAATTAACCATCTCCCCCATGTTTCATGGCACATGGCCACACAGATTGCCAACAGAAGCCACATTTCGAAGTCAGCAAATTTCAGCGTAAGACCTATTTCCTTAGTGCTATTCCAAGTCACAGAGTAAGAAGAAAGATCTGTTTTGGCTCTCAGCTCAGGGGCTGGGAACAAAAACATGAAATTATGCCACATGTATTGCTTGATGGTGTTAATCATCATCACAGGTCTGACGCTAGAGTCTAATATTTTACCGGGTTGATACATTAACTTTACCCTCTGGAATACATGGAACTTCAAGTGAGAGCAGTTCCGGAACATTTTTCTTTATATGCCAAAAGGCCCGTCCCTGGGGCTCCAACATCACTGGACCCTGGTTTTAGTAGGTATTATGATCTCTTCTCAAATCTTAAACTTAAATCTTATTTTTTATTTCTCATCTTATTTATTTTTATTTCTAGTTCATTCTTTTAAGGAGTTTCCCAAGAACTCAAAAGGACAACGTTCAAAGTACAGCTTTATTTTGGGCCCTCTACTCTGTGCCTTATACAGGGAGACCAAAGATGAATGGGTGAGGGGCTGCATAAGGAGGAGAACAAGACTTAGACAAATTTAAATTGGTAAAAATCCCCCTTCTTCAGATGGTATGTATTAGCAGTCAGTAGTAACCAGTGATCTCATCTTCAGAAAAAGAGGCATTTTTGTCACACCAAAGGTGGAGCAAGGCAGAACATCCTCCAACAAACTCAGTTTCTTCAGAAAGAGAATTTACTTGAAGCAAAAACATTTTGCGGCAACTTCCTGGCTTTGCTGATCTTCCCCCTCCGCTCCGTTCCCAAAACACAGTAGTGGGGATAGATCTTGACTTACCAGATTTCCATTAGAAACCTGTCAGGTTTTCTATCAGGTTGCTTGATAACATCGGAAGAAAATGCCAAGAATCAGGAAGCTGCAAAAGCCTTGGAAACTGGTTTTTCCTCCCTGGTTCCTGCTCACTGTTCCACAGCAGAAAATAAGCCGTAGTCTTGATCCAGGGATAAAGCCCAAGATTCATCCACGTTTTCCTCAGTTTCCAGATACTTTTTCAATGGAAACAGAGCCTAAAGCCCACTCGAAGTAAACCACGGAGGCTCGAGCTCCCTGCTCGGGACCAGCCACCACAGCAGCCCCGGGATCTTCCAGTCTTGCAGATTACGCACCAAGGCAGATCGCCAGCATCTCCCAGTCTCTGCTCAGGGCTGAAGGAGCCCCAAGGTGCCCATGTTGAACTGGGACTCTTCCAGCAGCCAGGCTGTAAGCCTGAGCTGGGATCCCAGTCACTTCTGGCTCTACACTTGAGACAGAAGACTGGTCGGTCTATGCCACCTCTGCAGGAGCATGTCTCTAGGTGCCAGGACAACTGCACCTTCCCCCTGAGAAAAACCTACATGAAATGATTTTTTTGTTTGTTTTTTTAATATCGCTTAGCATTTCCTTTTGAAGGATATGCATGAAATTTCTATATAGCATTCCAAGACCGAAAAACCATTGGAAGTTGTTATTGGTATTCCTGTCTCATGAAAGACCTCTCAGCTAGGTTTCCAAATAAGCACGGATTTTTTTTTTTTTTTTTTTGTAAATATTAAAGTTGTCTCCATATGATGGAACCATTTTTTGGGAAAAATATGACACATTTTATAAAATATACACTAAGAGGACATTTAAGAAACCCAGTTCATTATAAACAGAAAAGGGGTCAGGAAAAAGGCACTCGGTATTTAGCTTTCCACAGTTCTGGCAAAGGAGCGTTTTCTTTTGCAGCTTTTGAAATTTTTAATATCATTTTGTCAGCTTTCATAACAGTAGAGAAATATCCTTGCAAGGTTAGACTCTCAGTATAATTCTATTCTAACAATTCTGTATTAAAATAATAAAATATGAATTCTGAATGTCTACATGCCAGAATGACTTATTTTCATGAGAAGACAATATTGTCTTCCTGATTCTGTTGTCATTAGAAGTCGTGATTATTATGCCTGTGTCATTAACTACTTTCCAGCTAAGTCTCTGGTTAATTGTTCGCTCCACAACAATCTTTTTCTCATTCATGCATTGTTTATGAGGCTTTTAACTGGCTTCTTGTCTATTGAGATCTGATTTACTTGATTATACTCTCATCCATTGTTTAAATGAAAAAATATTCCCCATAGTTGTTACCAAGCTTTGGCCATTAATTATTGCTGTGATATTACCTTTTTTAGATATATCTTCTTTCGTGTTATTACTTTACAAAGATTTGCTTTCTGCAAATGGTCCGAGACAGATTTGTAGTATTTTCTTTGAAATATATGGAAAATAGAATGCTTGCAGAGGGCTACAAACACATGAAAACAAAGGAAAATAAATAACAGAATTAAATGTATTGCTGTTTATGATACATGTGTTGGTCTCAATTTGGCTTGCAGCTTGAAGAAATCATGCAGATGGACAGATATAAAGTCAGTGCTGGGCAAAACTGAGATTTTGAGGGCAATCAAATGAACAACAAAAATCAGTTTAAGTTCAATGAAAGCAGAACATTTAGGTTTTCATGAGAGTCATACATTTTAAGTCAACCTAAATATCTGATTACCTAAAACAAAGAACTTATTCTGCTTTAAAAAATACAGATGAATTTTTAAATAAAATGTTTCCCATTTTTTCTATTCCCACAGCTTTCTCTATATGTAGGGGGCTATTTCCATTACCATACTGCTCTTTGTTTCTCAATGCCTTCTGAAGGATCCTGGAAAAAATGCTCTAGGTGCAACTATATGCTGTGTGTTAACTGTGTTTAGAGATAAAAGTACATCAAGCTGAGGTTAGACAAACATTTGTTTAGTTGTAAGCATCTGACCTTGCCACTGCCACGGTCTCAGAGAAGAGTTTAACTGCAAATGCTGCCTTTGCTGCCAGGGACGTATCCTGAACGGTGTCACGGCACAATGGATTTGTGCTGAATGATGAATCAGTAAGTAGCTCTCTCTGCATTTCACCCCAGAGGGGACCAGACAGCGTTGCAGTAGTAAATGAAGCAATTTGTGTACACATGCAGATTATAAAGCAGTCTAGGTGAATATTTTTAGAGTATTCTGCAGACACAAAGTCACTCTCTACGACTCTTCACGACAAATATCAAGCTGTACTTCTTTACGTATAATCAAATGGGCAAAACCACCTCCTGCCCACCACATAGGTACAGCTTTCACACATACAGAAACTCAGTATGTTGAGATAGCTTCTCATGTCTAGTAAGCAAGATAAACTCCACTCGTATATCCACACTCAGGTTTATGCCTCTGGCTACAGAATGATACCTGTCTAACAGCACTTTGAGCATAGTCTACAGTCTGTAGAAGAAAGAAAGGATAAAACTGAGGTAGGCAAATCTGAAGTTTCTTGCTTCAATGCAAGTCTAACACCTGAAAACCACAGGCTAGGCACAATGCAGTGTTACACTTTTGCACATCACTTTAGTTGAGTCACCACCTCCTCAAGGACAGAGCACCCACTGCTTCACCTCTCGCTAAATCGCACTGGGATCATTTTCGTTCCCAGACCAGATTAAGGAAAAGAGTTAGCCACATTTATTTCTGTAATGTACAAAGTTACAGATTTCATTAAAACTGAAAACAAATTTCAGAAAGAAAATAGACTAAGAAAAAGGCCTACCCTTTGCAACTCAGATCTGACAGTAGCAGCTGAACTGAGTTCTTGCTTAGGCTCTCCCAGTTCTCTGCCTGGACAAATGCCTTCTCCAAACACTCTGCTCCTTGGCCAGTCATCACAGCTCGCTTCTTCTTAAAGGTGCTTAAGAGCCTCGGCTGCCTTTGGGAGCGGCAAGTCTCTGCAGCTGAGTGCTGGCATATGAAATGCATGTGCCAGAATCAGGACTCTCTCCTGCCCTTTCCTAGGGGAGAGCCAATTTCTTCCCCACTCCATCTTCTCTACCTTGCATTTCCATTGCATTCTTCAGACAGTACATTCCTCCTAGCTCCAGGGTGGCATTTCCTATCTCTAACATTTTTCAAGACTGTCCT
Source organism: Fulmarus glacialis (assembly GCF_000690835.1). NCBI lineage: Eukaryota > Metazoa > Chordata > Aves > Procellariiformes > Procellariidae > Fulmarus > Fulmarus glacialis. The sequence continues at coordinate 4,994 of NW_009195794.1, read as the reverse complement.
AAATCCTTACAAATTATGTAATCAGTAGCATTAATTGTACCTGTGTCCCATTCCATTCTTAATTTCCATATTACAATGCACATTGGCTAGGAGCCACAGGTGCCACGTTAAAAATAACACCACCACATTAAGCATTTAGGGTACTAGTTCTAGATTTTTTCCCTACTCAGCTTTCTTCACTTCCCTTTGCCTCTGCAGTTCTTGACAGAACAGAGGTTCTTCAATCACTAATCTAGGTGGACCTAAAAGCAAAGACCCACTAATTAAATATTTAATACTGTTCCCATATTTCATGTGAATATCTAGATTATGTAGCTTTCTGAAGTAAAATTTTCAGGTTAAAGTCAAGTACAGTATATCTCGAATTCTGTAATTCCATTACACAGTTAAAAACACAAAACAAAACAAAACAAAATGCCTTAATCATTTGGTTTTCAGTAGCTTTATTGCTCATATAAAGACAACGATCTTAATTCTTAATCCCCATGTTAGAGACTGGTGAGTTTCATATTAAAGCAAGAAAACCTCTATGGTACCGTTATGTGTGAGAACTAATATTATTATCTATGTAAAAAGAGCCAGCCGATACCGTAACACTGTCTTTCATTCTAGAAAAAAAATTATCTGATTTTTGTCCCCTTTATTATACTGGCATCCAAGGCCATAATTTCCTACCTGCTAGCTATTTGTAATTAAAGCTGTCTCCAACTACCTTGCATTTCAAGGGACATCTTGAAAACAAATCTACAGTTAAGACTCAGGGAGAGAATCAAGGCATCACATTTATGAAGACATTCTTTTCTGCCTAAGTAAAATTAATGGATTTTGCAAAACAAAGAATTTGCAAATAAATTGTGACTCATTCTGGACTGACAAAATGTTTGCATGTGGTTCATGTTTTCTGCAGCTATGCATCTTGTTAAAGAGCGAGTTTCTGATCTAACTCAAGCTAGTAGGATGTAGTATATAAATGTAACTAGATATTTGTGTTCTGCCCTAAGGGTAGACCTAATGAAAGACTGACTATGTTCTGAATTCAAAACTGTTTACTCTGTGCAGGACATTGAACTTCCACATGAGGCAACTTTCCACTTACATCGTGCTGACATCGTGCCGCCCAGGATACCCCTGTCCAAGAAAACCTCAGAAGCCTGTATCATTTACAAGCACTACCCTCTAAAAGAAACAGTGATTGCAAATTACTATTTCTGTGGGTGTGCACTGGAAGCATACACATAGATAGTATTACAATATATGTCTGCCCTGTCCTGTAAGTGTGTAAAACACATTTGCAGCAAGACAAATGCCCATCACGGTCCCAGTACTAGGAGAAGGGTAGCAATGATGGACTTGGAAAAAGACGGTGAAGGAGCTGAAGGAGGCAACATTTTATTTTTCCAATTCACTTCGTATGTAGCAGGCACCTTGTAACAGTTTCTTCTGTTTTCTAAGGTTTTACTGGAGCGACACTCCCCATTTTGAACATAAAAAAGATCAGTAGCAACAGATCAGATCCTTCCTTACCAAAAACACTGTCAGAGTCCCTGTTGTATATGAAGTACAAAAACTGGGAAGATCTCTTGTTGCAAAGCTTGAGAAACACAACATCCCTCAACACTCAGAGAGAAGGAAATCACCAAAATGGAAAGAGCTTCTCTTTTTTAAACACCAACAGCCCTGGGAATGGTCCCTGATGGAGATGCCCAGAGGCATCGGGGTACTGGGAACTACAGAGTTTGCAGCCCCTTACCCCAGTAAATATAGTATTGCTGTTGGTGGTACCCAGCCGCAGGGTAACTCTGCAAAGCCTGAAGATTGAGGCTTGCTTTCTCTGGATTTTTCCTGGCCTGCCTGGAGCATTATTTCAGTTTGCTTAGCTGTAACACAGCAATTTTTTAATGACTAGGTGGCTTTTTATTTTTCGCTTAGCTTTGTATAATCATGTAGTGCAACCATAACTTTGATACAGATAGTAATAGCAAGTAGTTATTCCGTGCAGAATGAACCATTAATGGTGCAGCCTAACGATGCAGCGCAGAGAAATGGGGGCATGGGATATCACTGAGGCGGTAAAAACAGGGGCCAAGGATGCAGAGCAGACATCAATGAATGAGATGATAGGTGTGGCCTTAAAAGTGGGACACGGGATGATATGGGAGACGCCAGGGCTAGGAACAGCTCACCAGTGGCCAGTTACTGAGAGCTAATGGAGTTCAAAGAAGCAAAAATGGGTTTAGAGGCAACAACGAACACTCGTTCAAGAACTACATAGGCAGTTCACGGAGGCACTAAGATACCCGAGCTCTGGGCAAGAAAGAGCTGCCTTCTTTGGGCTGAGATAACCGCGGGGCACCCTGCATAGGCACATGCTGCTGGGTCTCTGGTTTGAAGACTGAGATACACAAGGCAACTTCTTCCCCTCACCCCGCTCCCTCAGTGTACTGCTTTCCTGCTTCTCCTGTTTTAGGAACGCGGAAACCCTCAATCTGTGATTAAATGACTGCCAACAAAACCTTGATACTATGTCGCACTATCACATATTCCTTCTGAATACGCACGCGCTAGCACACAGAGAATATGGCTTCTATTTTCTTTTTAATGTCCAAACCCTACATCTCTTTGCCTGGGGCACTGATACACTCAAAGCTCGCTCCGCCTGTGATTGCTAACATATATTCCAATGAACGCTGACAAAGGCTTTTCATGGCATGGACGCCTACCTTCTATGTATGGCACTGACCCTTCCCATTTATTTCACATGGGACACCCAACTGCCATCAGATGGCAACACCTTTTTGTTAACAAATGGTGCTACAGAAAGCAGACCAAAAGGTTCTTTTTCAGACATTCTTTCCCAATTGTCTTTGATGATAAAACCTAGCAGCAGCTACTGGCATCCTTTAAGAAATGTATGTAAAGGATCTAAACATCCCATTTTCTTCCGTTTTCAACATTTTTCAGAAGTGTACTGAAGCCGAAAAATATAATCAAGCTATCTTCTTCGTCTAATAGCTTTTCTGGAACAGTGAGTCTATCCAATCCTGCTGACTTCTTTGTGTAAGAATACATTGCAGTGCAGAGAAGCTGATGATTCCAGGGACTCTTTCGCTAATAAGCAATTTGAAAAAATAGTGAAAAAGTTAAGTTTCTACAAGCCTTTTATATTACTTAATATCTTTGCTCTGAGAAGCCAATGCTGAGGTGAAAGAATTATTTAGTATTCCAAGAAAATGCATCAAAAATAATTTTTAACTGAATTTTCTTAGCTCACCTTTACTTTCAAATACTAATTTAATTGGGAAAGAAATGCCCTCACTGAAAACATAAACCTCTTATAAAATATAGACCTGCTTTATTTTTTTAACAGAAAAACACAAACATCTTGGTGTCCGTACCTGTCTGTAACCTGTGAGCAAATGTGTCCCTTTCTACTGGAAAAGAATGTTGCACACGAGCTCACTTAACTTTTCCAGTGCTGGCATGAAATTATTCAAACAGTTTGAGAAGAACCTTTACTGTCATAATCCTCTTCATTTTCTTCACCCCTTCACTCCCTCACTCTAGTTGATGTACTTCTCTGATGAGCAACTCCCAGCATCGTTTCCCTACCTCTAAGAAACCCTGTGGTGCTCAGCTCCTTGTGCTATAGCAAAAAGAGCTCCACAAAACCAAAGCACTTACTTAGATCCTGCTACATGAGCCCCATCCTCTTGCCCATCTCACGCAATCCCTGTTGTCACCCATCTCCTGCATCTCCTTTTGCAGAAATACCCGCAGTGTCTTGTCTAGAAAGGTTATAGATGCAGCTGTACCATAAAAGCTCTTCAGAAGATCAGGTGCAAGAGTGACCCACAGCATCTAGTCTCCCTGCCCGGGCTCACCAGGCTAACACAACTATATTTGGTATTGCCCACACAGAACCAAAACCAAAATGCAGCGTGCATCATGAGGAGTTTACAATTTAAATACGGTTAAAGCTAGAGATCCTCGACAGTGCAAAAGGAGACCGAGGTCCTTTTCGTTTTAGGTATTAAAATTTGGGGATTGTTTACAGGGAAATTGTGATCTCCAATGCAGAGATGAAAGGTAGGAAAAGTGTGGGCGTACCAAAAGGCAACAGTGGCAAAAGCAATGCTGCACTATCCCTAGAGCACTGGATATTTTCGGTCTCCACAAACACCTCCGTGTGGCCTTATGACATTGGGCAGATACTTTCATACCAGTCCATACACCCACCCCTCTAACCAATGTCCTCTGGCCTTCCTTTCTGGTCAGTCTAAGTAACAATTTTTCCACAGACTTCATTCTTAGCCCTGCTTGCTTATATTAAAGCAGGATTTGGTCCTCTAAGATGTCAGAGTTTTTCAACTTAACTGCTTGGGAGGACCATACCTGAGAACTATAACTTTAAACTCCTCTTCAGCGAATTATCTCTAGGGCTAGAGCTTCTCCTTCACAGACGTTTGCAGAATACCTTCTATCTGCTTCTAATTTATAAACGCTGGTTTGAAATACACATGCAGAACTCAACAGTTAAACCTGTTTCCCTGCTTCTTTCTTTCTTTAATACTGCAATTTACCTTCTGGGTTCTCTACTGTCCCTGAGAAAATGTAATAACTACTTCTTGGCAGCTCACTAGGAAGAGGGGAAAAAAGAAAAAGTGGATGGAGTTCAGAAAACAGCAACAAAAAAAGATAAAGGACTAGAGACATACACTAGTGGGAAATTACTTTAAAAAAGCAAGTATGTGTAGCTTAACTAAACAATGACAAAAGAGGCTGTGGTAATTGGAAATAGCTGAAGGTTGTAAACACCAAAGGTGAATGATAGGTTGCCCCAAGTTGCTCAAGGGGGATATGAACTGCAAAGACAAGGTGGAAATTCTTCCCCGTCAGCCAGAAGTCAGAGAAAAGAAGTTTGTAGACAACTTCTGTCTGGGGGAAATAGGAGTGCAGTCCTCTGCCCAGCAAAGAATCATAGAATCATAGAATCA